>NC_143565.1:6738529-7042500 GCF_054136105.1 Typopeltis vanoorti | reverse complement strand
AATGAAAATTGATGATAATTTACATGGTAATGTTCCAGTCACATGTGCTGTCTCAAGAAAACTGGTTACAGATCTGCTACTGAGCTCCTCTGCCTATGAAATGCTGGTCGAAAGCGTCGAGCTACATGAGAGTAGTCATCATTGGGAGACACCGGTTCTGAAATCAAAAGATTTAAGTGATAAACGGTCAGAAGATGATGAAGACGAAGACATGCCTTCGAAAATAACCAGTACAGCATTGGCAGTCAGTACGATAGAGTCCCCACCAGGTGAAGAAAATGAGTGTATACCAGAAAAAACAAAATTCGAATTCGGCAAACTTCAAGAGGATGATGAGACGCTTCGAAGGTGTTTTGAATGGGCAAAAAGGCAGAAAAATGCCTATGCGTTTGACAATGGGGTTCTGCTTCATAACGAACATATTTGTGGTGAGAATATTAGACAAGTAGTGCTACCGTGTGTGAAACGAGAAAATGTCTTAAAGATGGCACATGAAATCCCTCTTGCTGGCCATCTCGGTAAAAAGAAAACCCGTCAGCAAATCAAGTACTCATTCTTTTGGCCTACCATTAAACAAGAATGTGAAAAAATATTGCGAAAGCTGCAAGGAATGTCAAATGAGAAGGACTGCTACATATAGAGACAGAATCCCCATACGACCTATCGTCAGACCAGAAACTCCGTTTGAGGTATGGAGTGTGGATTGTGTCGGACCGTTAGAACCTCCATCGGGAAGAGGACATCGATTCATAATATGTGCTGTTGATTTATGCACTAGATGGGCTGAAGCCATACCTGTCAAGGAAATAAGTGCTAAAACTACATGTAATGTTCTGATGAGGATTTTTACTCAGACGGGATTTCCTAAAATGGTCTGTACCGACCAACGTACGAATTTCACATCTAAACTCACTCAAGCATTTGAAGATCTGCTAGGCATAGCTCCACGTTTTTCCACTCCAGGACATCCTGAGAGTATGGGCGCTGTCGAACGTTGGAACAGAACTTTAAAAGAGATGATGAATAAGAATATACAGGAGCATGAAAGAAACTGGGATTTACATCTTCCCTATATTCTATTTGCATACCGAGAAGTACCACATAGCACTACTGGGTTATCACCTTTCCAGATGGTATATGGAAGATTAACTCCAGGCCCCTTATCTTTGTTAAAGGAAATTTGGATTGGTGGACGAGGCATCCCAACCACTGCCTCTCGCTCGATTGAAAATTATTTACAAGAGCTTCTTGAAAATCTAAGAAAAGCTCATGAAATTGCATCCGAGAACGCCAAAGGGTCTCAAGAACAATACCCCTCCAGATATAATCTTCGTTCCAAAGAAAAATCCTTCATTGTTGGTGAAAAGGTTTTAGTATTGTTACCTTCATCCTCTCATAAGCTTCTAAATACTTGGACAGGACCTGCTACAGTCGTGCAACTTACTAGACCACATTCTGCGAAGGTTGAGATGAAGGATGGAAGTATCAGGGAGCTCCACATAAATAAGCTTCGACCATATATTCAAAGAATTAATCATGTCGGTCTAGTTTTCGAGCTAGATGAAGATTTCGGAACACTCCACTATGCACCCGCTGACAAGATGAATAAATCAGTCGAAGATATTAGGAAACACCTTGAGGATATGAAAGCTCTCTTGACGGAAGAACAAAAACAAGAACTTTTTGACATCCTCCGGAAATATGCAGAAAATGTTTTAGTTGCAAACCTGGTCATGCCAAAGTTGACGGACACTCCATCAAAGTTACAGAGAACTGTTCCCCTAAGAGGCTCCAACCCTATAGGGTGCCAATCACTCTACAAAAGGAAGTAGATCGACAAGTCAAAGAACTGTTAGATATGGGTCTCATTGAGCCAAGTGTCAGTGAATGGGCTCATCCCATGGTTTGTGCGGCTAAGAAAAATGGAAGTGTCAGACTATGCATTGACTTTAGATTGCTAAATAGTTTTACTATTCCAGATGCTTATCCAATGAAAATAGCTAGAGATTTATTATTTGAGGTAGGACAAGCAAGATTTATCACTGTAGTTGACCTCACCAAGGGATATTGGCAAATCCCTATGGAAAAGGAAGCAAAACCCTTCACTGCATTCGTGACACATTCTGGTCACTATCAATGGAACTATAGTTTGGAATGAAGAACGCTGGAAGTACATTCCAGAAATCATTGGATAAAGCACTAGCTTCTCATAAGGCATACTGCCGATCTTATATCGACGATTTGGCTATATTTACTCAAACATGGTCTGAACATCTCACCCATATAGATGAAATCTTCAAAACATTAAGAGAGGTGGGTTTAACAGTAAACCTAGAAAAATGCGAATTCGGGAAAAATCAAGTGAAGTTCCTAGGTCATTTGATTGGATCCGGTCAACATTCCCCGAACCCAGAGAAGGTCGAGGTTATAAAAGGTTTAGCGACACCAGCGACAAAGAAGGAAGTAAGAAGTCTACTTGGGCTGGCTAGCTACATACCACTATTCTCCCAAATTGTATTACCACTGACAAATCTGACTAAGAAACGTGTCCCAAACATTATTCCTTGGACTACTAATGCTGATGAAGCTTTTACGAAACTCAAAGAAGAGCTTATAAAAATGCCTTCTTTGCATACTCCAGATCTCGACAAGCCATTCCAGTTGTATACGGATGCATCAGCAACAGCAATTGGCACATGCTTAGCTCAAAACAACGAACAAGGAAAAGAATTGCCCATTGCTTTCTTCAGTAAGAAACTAAATTCCTGTCAAATGAAATGGTCAACCATTGAAAGGGAAGCTTTTTGCGTCTTGGAGGCGTTGAAAAAGTTTGACACATGGGTATTTGGTGCTGAAATACAGGTAATTTCAGATCATAACCCTCTGACCTATCTAACTAAAAGTGCCCTCATGGTGCCAAGTTGTCCCGATGGGCTTTAGCCCTACAACGTTATAATATGACCGTTACATATAGAAAGGGTAGTCGTCATGGTAACGCCGATGCCCTTTCCAGATTAAAAACTGATATAATTAATTAATGTTATTAGCTTGTTTCTTAATAATGATTATATATTTTCTTGATGTTTAGTTAATGATGATTATATAGTTTTTTTGTTTGTTTTGTTTGTTTGTGGGAGCTGCATCGCACCATAAAGCTCTCACCTCATTTCTTGTATTTTAGAGTCAATTACTCGCCTGAGTTTTCTTTTAGATGCAACATCGACACACCTGTGACGGATGTGCTTCCCCCAAAGAGAGTTGCAAGGATTTTTGTCACGAAGACTTGCGAATTCTCTTTAAACTGTGTACTGGTGGCGAGGAGGCGCGGCAGTCGTAACAAGGGAAGCGGATGACGCTTAGGACTTCTTTTAGCAAAGTTTCCGCCGAGTGGTATCCATTTTTTTTTAAATGTGCCCGAAGTGAGAGAACAAGTACAACATTAGTGTTTGAAAGCAAATATAATTTTCTAGTTAGATCATATACTACAGTATAATAGGTCATCGGCATTGCAAAAAAGAGCTATGAGTTAATTTCAGCGAGCATTCATTCTGCATAATGATCAAGACTTTCACCAGCTTTACCATTCATCACGAGTCCGAGTTTTACTGATATATAAGCTAAGAACGCTAAAAAAACGATTCGCGTTCGGGGAATCAGAGTGCGATAATAGCCAGTCGGCGAGTCACTCAAGTAGCTAATTAAAGTCTACTAGTCAAGGAGTAGGTTAACTAGTAAGTTGCAGAACAACAAATAAAGCAACGGAAGTTAGCAAAGTAACAACTGGATGACTAGCGATAATATTGTTGAGATTTAATTCCAGGACCGACCGTTCAGGGACACACAGAAACTTGAAGCATAGCACAGAGTAACTAAGAGAATAAGTAAAGGCAGTAAAGTTGAATTTAAACGATAGCTGTGTTAAGAAATATAGTGCCTAAAAGATTAATTAAATGCCGGAAGTATAGGCAACTGTGCCTAAAAACTTCAAGTTAAAGAATTACTATGTGTTACCTTAGTTCATGAGTTATTAGTAGAATACTGAATTGGTCAAGTGATGTCTAAGATAGTACAAGCGTTTTACTTCATGCAAGAACCTTTAACTATGTGAATCGCGACTATTAATTGATTCAGTTATTACTAAGAAGAATTGTTTTAATGAGTGCTGTTAATTGTTTTATGTGTATACAGTTATAAGAAATGTTCGTATATAAGTAGATGAACAAGGAAGATTACCGGTAAGAATTATCCAACTATTGATATTCCTATGCGGAGATGTGTGTTTCTTCCTAGAATATCCCTATATTAACAGTAACTATTGCGGAGATTAGCTGGAGTGTGGAATTAAGAGTGTATACTTGTGAAGAAGTATTACCGCCCTTTTATTGTATTTGAAACTTAAGTAACTATGAGATATTAGTGTAATTGATCACTAAGGAACTTTATGACATTGAACTTTATTAAATAGTTAAATGAACTTTGCGAAAGCTGTATTTCAGACAACAGATTAACCGTTTCCTGAAATTATATGACTGTATTGCCAGATGAGCTAAAATGTTTATAATACTTTATTCAGTGATTTAGATTAAAGTGTATAAATTGTAAGCCTAAATTAAATGTTTGTTTGTTGATTTAAAGTTGTATTTTGCCTGAATCTCTTTTACTGCACCATTCATAAAATATTCGAACCAAAGCGGGTGAATTATATAAGTTAAATAAACTCGGCCTGTATACATAATAACAACATATTAAGGGAAAATAGTTGAGAGTTATTATTATTATTATTATTATTATTATTATTATTATTCCTAATACCTCCAAGGAGTCCGAAGACTCATCGCGGGAGGACACCAACAACTATCTCTACACCTAACCTCTACTACGAATCATCTCCATCAACGCCATCTACCGCCCACCTCCAACACCACCACAACAGTAATTTTGGAGTTGGTTTTACTTCAATTCTTGGACTAATTTAGATATAGAGTGGCACAGTCAATAAATACAAATTTTCTCTATATTTCGATTAGAAATCAACTAGCAACTTAAAATTTTGTTTAAGAACATCGTAGTGACAAATTAACGGATCCAAAGTATAGGTTAAGACGAAATAGGATCCAACATGTGAGAACAAACAGCCATGGCGTCCACCTTAATAAGAAGCAGGACCACCTTTCGCTGCAATGATTGCAGGAATCCTATGGGGCATACTTTCTACAAGCATACGATAGCGATCAGTGAGAAGTTTGGACCTGTAGGCATCTAATGAAGTCCTAGACAGTTGTCATGTAGACGTCCCTTGATCTTATCCGATGCTCCTGTTGATCCCACAGATCTTCAGTAGGGGTTGAGAGTAGGGCTCTGTAGAACACAGTCGAGTGTGGTGACGGTCATGTCCACAAACCACGCAGTTATAGCAGCAGCTTCATAAACGGTCGATTGAAACAGACAAAGGTCAGCGCCCCGTAGACACGCTAGAAAATAGGAAGACTTGCATTGTCCAGAATGTTCGTGGCCTAACCAGGAAAAACAGTACCATGCCCTCACACCGCCACCTCTTAACTTCAGACTTTGGGTTACACGTTGTGGTAAGAGATGTTCACAGGCATCTGCCACACCGAAACCCTTCCATCTGCTCGATGAAAGGTGCAGCTTGTAGTGTTCATGAAAGACTGTATGGAAATTTAAGCACAATAAAGTGATTTTGAAAGTAAGCTTGTCTGAACAAGATAAGTAAGAAATCGATCAAGTCTACACAGTGCACTAAAATATCTCATAGAAATTTTTCAAAATTGCAAGATTACGGTGAGTACAGACAATGTACGTCAAGCCTTGTTCGATGTGCAGCATTGATTACTTTAATAAGCTTAATTAAAGTTTTATGAGAATATCGATTTACTGATCGTTCTTTCTGTTTATACAGGGTCAACCATAAAAATAACGAGACTGAGTTTATTACTGGATCAGATCTGGAACTGGAATAGGTTTCATGGTGGTTGAGACGCAGACAATGAAGCTTTGGTTGTGTTTATTAAATGCGAGTTCGCCTGACAAGATTTTTTGAGGAAACACCCTATATCTCAAGAATAGAGAATTTCTGCCATTTCCAATGAGAGAGACAAACTCACTTCAATGTAAAAGTCCAGTCGAATATGGAATAAAAGGAAATATGGAAGGATAAATAGCTCGATATAGGAGAGTGAAATCTTGAGTTCAGTAATGTTTTGTTGGTAACGTTGACGTGTCAGGAACAGCTTTACTTACCGATATTTAGTGTTTATTTCGGAGTAGAAATAACTGGAAAAGGTAATCAATGTCTCATTTTACCTTCCTTTTCCAAGAATGATTTCGTTCCCAAATTACAGAAATGCCAAATGATGTTTGCGGGTGTTAAGAGAGGCCCGCTCTGTAAGCAACGCTGTTTTCTAGCATTGGTTTTAATGAGTATTCGAACAATGCAGCCTGATGAGAAATGCTGAAATGTAAAAGCATTTATTTTGTGCAAATTGTTAACCTTTTGAACTCTTAAATGAGTGCAGGAGATGGAAGGGGTTCTCAGAGAACAGAACAATACTTTAGAAATATGTGAAGAAAGGTTTGGCTATCATTCAACAAGCATATCAATAAACACCGAATACTAAGCTGTAATAAAAAGAAAAAGAAGATGGAATGTCAGCATATAATAAAGAGAACCCGTGTCCATCTGACGACACTGTAAAGTCGGGTCTGATGCAATAAACGCTCCTCTGTTACCAGGGCTTAGACGCCAAAACAGCGTATAAAGTCTCGCACTTCCGTTGCTGCCGTGCATTTTGCAATCGTTAAACCACTTCATTTTGTAGCAGACCCTGAAGGTTACCTCTAGCTTTCCATTGCGGGCAACGGTTTATTTACTGCGTAGCTTTCTTTTCATTTATCTTTCGTTCTGCAATTGATGAATGAGAATTTCTCATTCGGTTTATCAACGCCCAAGCATTCAATGTTTGGCAATCAGTCCGCATGTAACGACTAAAGTCTTGCACGTTATTTACGTGAAGGCGGAACAAATGGCAATTTAATTGTAGTTACTGTTTGAACTCAACATTGTATTTAATTTAGGAAATTCTCTCTCTCTCTCTCTCTCTCCTCTCAGAAGAAAAAAAAAAAAAAACATGCACACAGCAATGCGTATTGCTTTTATCGAATTGCAGAATTCAGAGCCATGAATATTGCATCGTTATATACGTGAATAAACTCTTAATATATTTTAATAAAATGCAGTAAGGACGACAACCACACAGTTCGCTATTTAGTACTACTACCCTCTTTAAGAAGTTAAAAGCTGCACAAATAAACAATAATAATACTTCTGTATCTCTTCGAAACCGTTATTTCAGAAATAATCAAATCATCTCCACTTATCTCTTCCATTCCTTCGATTGAAAAAAAAAAAAAAAAAACGAGTTCGATTCTCTCTTTCTTTAATATATAAATATATACCGTATATGTCACCGTTATAGGACGACCGGCGTATAAGACGAGACTTAAATTTTAGGCTATTTTTAGTTTTTAATCTTATGTCGGTTGTATAAGACGACCCCCCAATTTCTTCTTTCTTGTATTAATGCAACGTTAGATATTGTTGTTATATCCGTGATTTTTATATCTATGCATATCCGTTATTTTTTGCATAGCATAGATTTAGTATTAACACGAATTCCCCTAATTAAAAGTGATTAGCCACAATTTTAATTAATTATTAATTTTGCTTTCTTTTTTGAATTTTAGGATTATGAAAATTGTTATCATTTAAATTCATAGAAGCAGCAACAAAACGAAGAACGTATGAAGCTCGATTTAAATTAAGGGTAATTGAAATGGCAAAGCAAACTAATAACTGTGCTGTTGCAAGAAAGTTTGACATTCTCTTACCATAAGAAGATGGTAATAGAATGGAGGAAGAAAGACGATATTTTAAAAAAATTGCCAAAGAAAAAATGGGTGGTGTTTCGTAGTCATTTAACTGAAAATACTAAAAGTCTTCTAGAAAAAAAGAACACAAAAATTGCTGTTATACCAGGTGGATTAACTTCTGTATTGCAACCATTAGAAGTCTGCCTGACCAAACCAATTAAAGATCACATGCGAGAAGAGTGGAATAATTCGATGCCGACTGGTGAAAAATCATTTACAAACGGTGGTTCTATGCGCGCTGCATCGCTTGATATGTCGTGCAATTTTGTGATCAAAGCACGGAATAAAGTAAAAGTAGAGACCGTAATAAAATCATTCAAAAAGTGTGGTATCTAATCTTATGGATGGTACGGAAGATGATTTGTTGTGGGACATCATTTAAACAATGAATCTGAAGAACTAATTTCAAGAGATGAAGAAAATTAACTTGAAAATTGAGATTTATAATTATTATTTGTTTTTTAAGACGTATATCTACTGTAATATTTTAAATAAATTTATGTAACAAAAAATTAATCTGATTTCTTTAGAAACACTGCCAGTTTGCTTATATAACGATGTATTTTAACTACCTCAATGTTCATCCAAGAAATTAAGTTCCCTTTTCATAATTGCTGTATAAGGCGACCCATAATTTCGAGGGGTTTTCTGTAGTATTTGAGAGTCGTCTTATACGCCGACATATACGGTATATATATATATATATATATATATATATATATATATATATATATATATATATATATGAAAGAATGATCATTAACTCGGTTAACATAAATATTTTTATGAAGAATTGAATGGCTAAAACCGAGATTTAAGTAAAAACGTTTTAATATAAAAACACGACTAGTTTCTGCCTGTAACAGTCAGGTGACATTATAAAAGAAAGAAAAAAGAAAAAACACTAAACACTGAAGGTTAAAAGACTATGAATAAAATAGAGTCTCTATACATAATTAGCATGAAAATGTTGTGGTTGTATTTAAAGCTGTTCTTTCGTTTGTTGTATTGTTGGGAGAGTGCATGCTTGCAGCATCACGTGAACGCCAATACATGATTACAGCTGAATGACTATCTGGGAGGTTGTAGCTCAAGTTCTTATTTAGATGAACAGGATTGAAGATGATTTCTCTAGATTCCACGATTTGTTCCTCTAATTCTTCATTGCAACGGAAGATGTTAGTAGATTTTTCCCAGCAGACTTTGTGACTGGTTTTCATCATTAGGATTAGCCGAGAAAAGGATATGACTTGATAATGCACTGGCTCGCTGTCTCTTGTAAGTAATGTCCCTCATGTGTTTTTCCATACGCAATTCGACAGATTTGTCTGTCTGCCCAAAATAAGAGTGTTTTTATATTAAAACCTTTTTACTTAAATCTCGGTTGTAGTCATTCAATTCTTCATATATATATATATATATATATATATATATATATATATATATATATATATATATATATATATATATATATTTTTTTTTTTTTTTTTTTTTCAAGCGAAGGTGAGTTAGCCGATCTCATACGGAGATAGCAGGGTTTTCACTCCGGAATCTCGGGGTTTTCTTCGCGAGTACACACAAATTGGTCATGAGAACACACGCAATTTACGAAGGAAAACTGTTTTTGTTGATGCTGGTCGGTTGATGACGTGGATGGTGTCGCCGTCTGTACTTGGAGAATTATGTAGCAGGAAGATGGTGAGTGTATATAGTGCAGAAGAGTGGGGTGCCCTCCTGTGACGAGTCTTCGGTCTCCTTGCAAGTGTCACATTATTATTTTTATTTAAATTGACAAAGTTTCCTTATGACATTTACAGAATATTTACAAATATACAGTCGAAGTGTCACATTTTCTTTTCACTACAATTATTCAATACGGAATGTCGTATAAATATTAATAATACTGCGTTTTACATTTTTTTCACAAACATACAGAGTCCGTTAAAAATGTATACACACACACTTCAGCAAAAGGAAAACCTGTTTAAAAATTGTAATTTGTAATACTCAATTTGTACAGACATCAAGGGATGAATACAAGTGGTGAGGGAATATCCAAGGAAACTGGTGAAGGAATATCACCAGCTTCCTTGCTTTTAGTGCTTTCCGATAGAACCTTGCCTTTCTCCCATGATCACTTGTTGCAACCCTTCCTTGTCACATCCCCTAGCAATGATAACTACTAAGGTGCAGTAACCTTTCCTTATAAATTCAACTATTAACACAAAATTTCTCAAATACTTGGAAAAATGACGTGTAAGTAGTCGTCACTCCTTCCCACCCTGTGCGAGATCTCATGATTTTTATGCCATCCTGAACGACTTCATCCATCCGGTAAAAGAAAAGAAATTATCACAGATTTATAAAATCTCAGAACTGACTAACATTATGTTCGTGACGTTGTGAAACTAGTTTTCAACTGCTGATTCTCTTCCAGTCAGCTGTGACACCGTAAAAGCCTCTTTTGATTTAACTAATACGTAGCAGGCTCTGCCAAAGAGTGTACAAAAAGGAACGAGAATAAACCTAATAAAGTTCTTTCTTATCTTATTCTACACATACCCGAATTACAAACTTTTATGCAGATGAACGTAAACTTTACTTATGCATGGGCTGACCATATTTCCTTGAGACAAAAATGGGACAGTGGGATAGTAAAAACGGGGCAGGGGTTATGTAATATTCTGAATTAATGAAAAAGTAAGACGATAAAAAAGTTTTATTACATAAACATATTGAGCTTATTAGTCAGTGACAGAACCCTTACAAAAATTTAGGTAGACGTAGAGGGGTGGGAGGGACTGTATTTCACAACGATCGTACCATGAATATTTCTCCGATGAAGTGATCTTATGCAGTAAATTTCGGTCTTTCAACACCTCATCATAAAACTTCTCGTACTCCAAGACACAACTCTGTCTTACAACTAACATGGTCCTCATTGTCTCAACACTTAATCTAGATTTCTCCTTTGACCACATCCTGTTCATAACAGAAAATATTCTCTCAACAGGTGCTCTACTTCCTGGAAGACAAAGAATAAACTCTACAATATTACGAAAGTCTTGCAAGTCTAGGCGTTTCTCGCTCATTTCAGAAAAAATCTGTACTTTTGTTCCATCGCTTGTCCAGTTAAATAAATTTGAATTCTTTCTGGAGATCGTCATTAAAACTGCAGTTTTGCTTGTTTGACATTGCAAGGAGAGACTTAAAGCTTTGAAAAATATGAAATTTAAACCACCGGCATTGAATAGCAAAGCCAAACGTTGCCAACATGCATTTTTGTATTTTCTCTGAATAAATCACTGAAGATTCGATATTTAGTATCGAACAATGCGACTCCATGCTTATGTAAATTACTGATATCCAATTATAGGTTATGAATAATAATTTATGATTGACCAATGCTAAAGTATATTTTAGTTTTTATTAAAAACGGGATAAAATTGATATTTTTATTAAAACGACGGGACGGCCGGGAAATATGGGAAAAAAAAAACGGGACTGTCCCGTTCAAAACGGTACGTTTGGTCTGCCTACTTATGCAGCATATCTGCAAAATACTTGTTCAGTGCGACACCACGTGTTCTAGGTAACTATTGAAGAATGCTGCTTGTGAGAAATCGTTAACAGCGTTGATCACAATTGGGAAAAACAAAGATCTTTGGGAGTTCGATAAAGGACTTATTGTGGGTGCCCGTCTGGCAGGAGCCGCGATTTGGAAAGAGCAGAGCTGACTGGTTTCTCAAAAGGTAAGACATCCTCGTTACTTGATTAGTGAAAAGATAACCCAAATTGCTTGTCTAAGAGGCGTAACTGTTGTCGTAACACAGTTTGTGAGTAACGAAATATGATGCGTCGTCTGAGAAGTCTTGTACCGACAAACAGAACTATGCTCAGGGAATTGAAGATGGTGTTTGCAGTAGCGTGCCTGCAAAGATACCACTGAATTCTACAAAGAAATGGAAAGTTCATCTATAGTAGTATCAGGAACACCGTGACTAGACACTGGAAAAAAGTCATGTGGTCCAACGGGCCACGGCACTCCTTGTTCTGTACCGACCGTAGGCATGGAGTTTGCCAGGAGCCCCATGAAGCAATGAACCCAGCTCGCCTTGTAAATAAATACATCTGAAGGTTCTGGAGGTGGTGTTATGGTGCGTTGAAGTTCTATTGGTATGGATTGGGTCCCCTGATATTGCTGGAAGGTCGGGTCTCCTCTACGGAATATCTGAATTTTCATCCAGCGGGTGATGGTTGTTTCATGGACGAAAATGCTACTGTCCTTCGCGCATGAACTGTTCAACTATGATTCATGAGCATGACAGTAACTTCCACCATTTGCCTAGCGACCACAAAGACCAGATTTGAACCCTTTTCAGGATGTTAGGAATATGTTAGAAACACAGATTCGGGAGCAAAGTTCTCGTCCTTCAAATATGAGCCCATTAAAGGATTCTCTGGTGAATGCCTGGTATGTTGTAGACGGAATCCAACACCTTGTGGAGTCTTTGCCAAATCGCATATCCTGTAATTATGCTTAAAGGAGGTCCAACAGGGTATTACATAAAAATTTGTACATTCTGATTTCAGTCCTCTTAAATATTTTTATCACTTTTCTCTTGCTACAAGTTCAAATTAAATTTCAAAGTAATTATCTCAGACATGCAGAATTACTTTACTTGCGGTTTTCCTATCACCTTTCAACTTATGATTAATTTGCTGTACTCTTTCTAGAATTTCAAATTTTTGAAAGAGTTTCCTATCCACAGAAGTCTTTCCGTAACATTTTAGTACAGTTTGCAGTCCGTCCTCGTTTATTGAGATGGATAAGTTCCGTTATTAGGAATCCAGGAGATCAGAGCGACAAGGTGGTATCAGGAAAGAAACCCTGACCAGTTCTCAATTCCCTGAAAGTTTGTTCAGATCTTCTCCCAGTCATGCACATTTCTTGATTTAGCGATCCTATAATATGGAATTTGAAATTAAAATTCTGTAAGCACAAATAATGCTAACAATTGAGAAAAATAATCATCTGAGGATTGATAATACCACAACAAGTAACATGTCTGCAATATTCAGGCCTGTGAACATGTTCCATTGGATATCGTGTTGTGATTAATTCGGCGATCTGGAGACCAAACATGCAGTGTTTTCTTTTTGGTCAATAAAGAATAAATTTAAGTACAGAAATCCCACTTACCATTGCTGTTGTTGTGCTTACTGAAAACAATCAACGAGACCAGAAGTAGAATCAGCAAAATTCTGGTTGTTTCAGCTATTTTCATCCTCTTTCTGATTTTGAATCTTCGTGGTTGCGTCGATTGGACCTTGTCTAATCATGTTGTTCAGGATGAATGCGATGAGTTTTGTTGCAGGCACTCTTCACATTGAGTTATCCTCGCGATAACTTGCGCTTTGTCTGCCACGTCTAATCTCTTTCATTATGTTTCGAATGCGGGTTTGGAAAGCGTTGCTTAATATTCCAGTCTAATTTTCTTTTATTGCATTTTCGTGATCAGTAAAATAATGAATTCGTTAATATTAAATATCCCGGTTGTATCTCTTCTATGTTCCAAATCGCGTGCGCTAATGGATTTATAACTTCGTAGGCGAGTTTGAATATTTAGGAGTTGGGTGCTGATGAATTTTTCAGAACGAGAATAGAGTATGGTGATATATCAGACGGGAACATATTCTTATTGACACGAGGAAAAATGAAACAAAAACAAAATAAGTAACGTAACAAAAATTTCAAGTGAACTCGCGACAGTAATAATTACAACGGAGCAACGCGAAAGAGAACAGACAGACATCCAATTAACACGAATATTGATCTTTGGTGGCTATTTGTGCAACACATATGGTGAATATCAGACTCATCCTTGTTTTCGTGCAAATTGTACCCAACACGGAGTCGTTACTGCTTACGACGGCATCAATATTGTGCGTGTTGTTGGTTGAATAAACCTTGCAGTTATTCCAAAAACTCTGACTGTAATACACTATGGAGGTCTGCCATAATTACTGCAGACATTGGCAAATTACAAATCATAAATTACATGCCCTCATCAAATAAAAAAGATACAACACACAACATAAAAATTAATAAATATCAAATAAACGGACTGTTTTGGGCATTCAGCTGCGCAGTGTTTTTTGAAAGAACAGTAGATTGACTTAATGACATTTTTTTCGGTGCATTCTAGGAACGTGCATAGCCCATCTGCTGGACAGATGGGATGCACGCTATTGCATGGCCCAAACAAGGTTTAGACCACTTCATTTCTCCAGTAAGCACTATAGCGATATTTCACAGGCAATGAAAAATATCTAGTTACTTGAGAAATTAAAAGAAATTGTTTTAAAGAATTGGAGATTAGTTCAGGAACACAAGAAAGATTAATAAAGTGGTATATTCCATCACGACTGTCGTCTTGAACAATCAAAGTATGCCTGTGAGATATTGCATGTGAGGATGATGAAATTGTAAAATATATTTTTATATATTCGTTATTCGTCTTATTTACGTATTTTTCTCAACTTTACTTTAACGTAACAGTTCTAGCTCCAAGTGTAATCTCGTTGCTTGAATTAGTCTATAATATAATTATAGTATAGTTCGCCCACCGATTAGAGGTCCCTCGACACTGCGCATGTCAGAAAAAGGAGAATCCATTCCGATAATAGGGTAATCAATCTGTCTTCTGGGATGAGTTGGTTTATTATTACAGGTCGGAATATTGAGCTTTTCTTTTACGAACATTGCTGTTTTTAAAGTGTAACTATTTTGCTTGTATAACACTGGAAAATGTACGTAGAGTATTAACAAAATTAAAAAAGGTATAGCGTAAAACAAAAATTTAATTGTTTATTTTTAAGAAAGTTTTCTATAAAATAAAAATAATTATAATGAAAAACAGAATTTTTATCAAATGAACTTAGATATTCAAAACTTACAGTTGAGAGAACTGAGACACTTTAATGTCCTAAACCGATTAATTATTTATGACTTGTGACTCTTTTAACAAACCCATGCAAAAAAAAGGTTGGAAAAAAATACCATTATCAAATCCTTTTAATCTTCAGAGTCATTTGAATCGGTGTCCGAATCGCCATCACTTTCACTTAAACTGATCACCTTTCGTTCGCATAATTCTTCGATAATTCCGTCTCTGTCCAAATACATTTTTTCCAATGAGGTGACATGAGAGCAATATTTTCCCCAGTTTTGAACTGTAATACTTTCAATCGCCTGTTCTGAAAGCTTAAAAAGTTTCGACATGCCAATATCTCCAGTTACGTTGCGATGGCGAATGAAACTTTTCACTTCTGTCCAAACATACTCAATAACATTAATATCGCAATGATAGTGGTAGCCTCAAAGCAAGAAATCCATGCTCTTTGAGCATCGCGTCGAATTTAAATAATTTAGTTGTGGGCGAGTTTCTTTTGACCAAATTAAGCAATTCAATTTTTCGCATATCTGGGGAATGAGAAATGTTATTTGCAGAGAGCCAATCCATGAGAACTTGCTTCTTATTAGACCAATTTGGAACTTTGTTTAATCGAATAGAATGATATGAAGCGTTATCAATTATAACAGCAGCATTTTTAGGAAGGTTTGGAATCAGCTTTTCTTCTGCCCACTTTTCGAAGATCGTAGAATTCATTTGCCTATGGTAATTGGCTTTGCATAGTAAGTTTGAATTCGGTAAAAAAAAACCATTTCTCCACCCGCACACAAAATTATTATGCGCCCCGAGGCATTTCCGGTTTGTAGCCCTCCACATTCTTCTTTAGACTGCCAACATTTTCCATAAGTTAAATTACTATTAGTCCAAGTTTCATCTAGATACACAATCGGTCTTTTCTCCTCCCTGAAACCTCTTATTGCTCTCAAACACTGCGTTCTAAATAAAACAATGTCACTTTGCTCCATGATAAGTTTCCTTTTATTCTGGGACTTTTTAAAACAAAATCCGATTTCATGAAGTATTTTCCATAAAGTTTCTCTTTTCCAAGGAAATTTAATTTTTTCTTTAAGCACAGGAATCAATTTCGGATCAGTTGGCACTCTTTTCTCGACCACGTAAAATTCGTGAATAGTTCTTCGTATAACGTCTACATCATTCAAAGCTACGGTTTCGATGGTTTTCTTTCTCTGCCGCTTTTTTTTTTTTTTTTTTTTTTTTTTTTTTTTTTTTTTTTTTTTTTAGGATTTAAATTTTGGCTTACCTTCACCTTTTGATTCTCTACGATTTCTTTTAACAGTCGACCCCGATACGCCCGCAATTGCACTTGCACGTTTTATGACTTGAGAAAGGGGAAGAAGGAGACTATGCTTTTTCGCAGAATGTCAGCACATTTATTAATATTCTTTTGCAAGAGCTACTGAAACCACAGTCAACAAGTTCTGTTGTTAAACAACAGAACTTGTTGACTGTACTGGATCCATCATACAAATTAATAATTTAAAAAAATAATGCAAAAAAGCGACAACAAAATCAAGCTAGTACTAGTACAACGACACAAGAAAACACGTGATTTCGCATGTTGGCGACCAATTCCTACATCCTTCATTTGTTTCTCCCCTTCAGCATGAATCGACTATTCTTGGCAAAATGCCAAGGATAGATCTACAAACGGTGAGCGAACTATATCACCTTTAATCCTTTCAGTCTATCAAATTAACTCTCACCCCCCCCCTCTTCAAGGTCGTGACTATGCTACTTCACGTGTACGTCATTTTAGAAATTGCCTCTGGCTGGAGCCAATTCCTTTGTCTAAATGGCTGGCTTTTTCTCACGCTGATCTCTGAAAATTTATTTGTATTTACGACTGCGCCATCAGAAATCGCGTAGAGGAATTATGCTTTCAAAAAAAAAAAAAACGCCCAGCACAACATGGAAATATCTCTAAGTCAAGCAACGTTTAAATCTTCCATTCGTCAGTCTTGGCTACTTTTACTCTTAAGTCACGCAAGTTCTATCTTTTTATGAGTGCATTGGTAAGGCAGAATCAAGCAAGTTATTTGACAAACAAAACAATTTATTCGTGCTAATTCAAGGTACATATAAATGTTATTACCACACATAAAAGTTGTTCAGGCTCTACTTCATTCATCAAATTTAACATGGAAATACTACAAATCTGCGTGTCTGGTTCTCCACTAGATTAATTAAACAATTCTCGCTTAAGCTAAAAACGACTAATGCAATAAATACTCACATATAGATCAGACACAGGAACAGACCTGTACATACTTCACATTAATTTAACTCAGATATCATTAAACATACTAAAACTTTCACATACAATAACGTTAGCTAAGTCCTCATAACTCTGCAAACTACCTCACAATTGTTTTAACAAACGGCCTTCAGTCCTTACTACTGTTCTTAATGCTAACAAACTATAAAATCAGCAACTTTGCCATAAATTTCACATCTAGGAAAGTCCTATACAAAAGATCTCACTTGCTACTTAGTCATCCAAGTCATCCTAGAGTTCGTTGACACCTTCTTCTATTTTTCGGTAATATTCACACATGGGCATCTTATACAACATCGATGATACTTCACACGAGGAGATCGTTAAGGAACTTAGCGGAGGGAATTCTGGAATAGACTGTCACTGCTATTACGAACCTCCTATCATCGTCGGATTTCTGTTGGTGGGACGTGGATCCCCGTCCTTGGAATGGCAGGACACACAAGAAACTCCTCATAGTGAGAGCCGGAACAGAAAAACCCTTGTTTCCATCGATTCTTCTCCCTTCTATTCTGCTCTTCCGACCTTGGAACTCCTACAGATTGAATCGCACGAATTTTCTTAGAGGGATCTTCTCAGCCATCCTGCGATCGATGAGTTAAGGCGGAAACCCGTACTTCGTTGACCTTCGCGAGTTGCGATAGCCTCAGGTCTTACATTCTTAATCCCATCTGAGTCATTTTTTGTTTGTACAATTTTCTTATGACAATTTATTCTAACATTTTTTTTTCATTTTTTTCAGCAAAATTCAGTTAAGTATTAATCAAATTACAAGTATATTATATTGTTTTTATTTCCCAAGTAAAATCGGTATAGAAGAAAATATATTCTAAGTTCCCTCTATACGAGATTTTACAAAATGTTTTTCATTAGTGAAGTTTGAAAATAAATAAATATAAATGAAAATAAATAAATTAAATTTGAAAATAAGACACCATGCTTATCAATGACAAGCACGGTGTCTCATGCACGATCAAAACGGAAATGAGTAACGATTATTTTAATGAACTCCCGCATATATATGAGAAGCTTCAAGACTTCTAAAATCACAGTATACAGGGAAGTGGTAGAGCAAAGAAAGACTCCCTTAACGCGTTTCTCGAAGAGATGAGTGTTGTTCACTGGGGAAAATGGTATGGGGAGACTGTTGGAAAGAACGGAGAACCAGGTTGATTGATATGTTGTTTGGAACTGAACTTCAATGGATGCTGCCCAATAGCTGCTCTTGCTTAACGACATCCCAGACTCTAAGGGAAGGCGATTGGAAAATCATTGAGGGGATAGGTAATATATTAAGCTAATAACTTAATTCTATGCAATAAGGCATTTTGAGGGAAGATTTTGAAGACACCTTTAATATCTGAAGATTTGAGATTTGTGTTTGTAGTTGAGCAGAAGAGCAGTAATGTTTAGAACGACAAAGAAAATCAACTTTACAAGGAGGTACAAAAATATGGAGGTTATCTATAATGAATGTTTATTTTCTAGATCATCTAACTAGAGTAATTATTTGGACAATGGATCAAGTGTTAATTAATAAATATTTATTAAATCTACTAGTTTCACCAAAATTTAGCTGTTGGCATCTTCAGGTACAAGCACTTAGGTTAAAAACATTATACAAATATGAATAACTGTAAAATTCTAACCATTATAGTTGCAAACTGAAATACCATTGAACATGAGTGATACACTCATCGCGTGTACATGATTAACTAGTTGTTGCTAAGGGATGTTCTGTAGTTTGAATTGAAGTTCATTTCTTGTGTGTTAAGAGATCTAATTAGGGTTTTCCATATCTCTGGGAGTATTAAACCCTGGTTCCTGTTAAGGTTATTAACAGAGCGAGCGACTGCAGCTGCTTCTTTATACATTCGGGAGTGGTAGTCTTCTATGTAAGGGGAACAGCTTTTATCCCACTCAATGACATGGTTAGTTCTAGAAAAATGAGACAACAAGCCTGATATGTCTTGTCTGTTATTTTTGACATAACCAATGTGCTCCTTCTGTCTAATTTCGAGGCTTCTTGATGTCTTCCCAATGTAACTTCAACCACATGAGCATGGAATATTGTAAATTCCAGCATATTGATAGAAAGGATGGTTATCTTTTGGAGATCTTAGTAGTTTACGAATCGTTTCTATAGGTTTGAATGTCACTCTTATTTTGTGTGGTTTGAAGAGATAAGCGAGCTTGATGGAGATGCCACTCACATACGGAATTGCGATAGTTTTGAGTATCCTCTCGCTCTCTTTGTGGTGGTTCTGAGAAAAGGATTTTGTTGACGAGACTTCATGGGTAGCCGTTCAAGTAAAGATTATTAAATATCAATGTTAACTCGTCTTGAAGGTCTTTATTATCTGTTGTGATGCAGACAGCTCTTTTCTTTAACATGTGTACTATGCTGAGTTTGTGAGAAATATGGTGAGAGGAGCTGAAATGTAGATAGCAACCTGTATTCGCTATCTACATTTCAGGAGGTTATCTGTTTCATTGTCAATATAAGCAAGATAAGTGAAAGTCAACCCCAAAAGGGAAAGCTTAGCTCATCTTGGATAGTGAGAGGAAGGTTATCAAAAGTGACAAAGCCAAGGAATAGGCTTTCTTCCGAGAAATAAGACAGTTGTTTCTTAACACCAAAATTCACTAAGTTATCTTCACTGCGCTTGAAAATGGCTAGAAATTTAGTGTTTGAGGCATTCTCCATAGATGATCTTGAACCTTGACTCATCTGATTACTACAAAATTTTGTGAATGACGAGGAATGAAATGTACTTTCTTGAAAAGAAAATGTGAAGAGGATTCGATGCTGGCGAGAGAACATCATTATTGTACAGAAACGAATGTAGCTTCCTTTGGGTATTGGGCATTGATAGAAAAATTTGATGATGGGAAACCATCATCATCGCATGTCAGGACACATGAAGAGCAACTGTTGAAGAATCTCGAAATTCACTCACAACGGAAAGGAGGGAGACCATAATATAGTGGTTAGATAAAAAGGATGGGATGTCAGATTATATCTAACATCTTGGAAATCTGAAGAGTAACACAAGTTTCTTCAATTTTTTTATGGCTTGAGTTCAAAGGTAACATCTACTCTCGAGCGAGAGTGGAAGAATCCATCGTGATCACCTATCAGTTGGTAAGTCTCCAGTTTATTAGATGTTAATGACCTTTTCCGTTATGTTCAAGAGTATTGGAATGACAGAAATAAGACGATAGTGAAATATTTGATTTCTTTTCTCTTTTTTTAAGAACCGTAGTTAATCATACTGTTAGATAAAATGGCAGATGAGTATCACGGCTTGTAAAGGTCTTACAAGATGGGTGTTACTTCCGGAACACAAGCTGTTAGTACAGTTGGAGGAATACCAATTGGGCAATCATGTTGATGAATTGGAGATACTTAGGATATTGTAATATCTGATTGAGAATACAGCTGGGATTAGATGGATTATCAGCTCGCGTTTTACGAGAACGTGCAACGGAACTAGCAATGCCTTTGTGTAGACTGTTTAATTTGTGTCTCAGCTCTGGCAAAGTCCCAAGAGAGTGGAAGGAGGGCAAAATAATTCTAAAGGAGGATATAAGTCTGTGGTAGCACATTAGAGATCAATCAGTATCTCAGGAGTTGTGATGGTAAAAGTACTGAAAGCGATGGTTAAAAAAAATTCAGAAACGGATGGGAGATAATATGATGCTCAATGAGGAGGTGGCATGATATAGTATCCAAATAGATATAGTTTGGTATGTAGCGCTGTTGCAATGGTAAATACTTCACAAATATGCAGTGGTATGTTTTTGATTGATAAATCCCAAATGTTAACACACAAACATTGTTCTTTGCCAGTTTTTGCAAAGTGTGTGGAAGACATCACATGTGACTTCAAGTAAAAGCAACAACATTCTCAACACCTGGGGACATTTTAATTCTCATTCTGATTTCTAATCCTAATTCCTAATTGATCACTTCTTCGAGTGCACGTGTCTTTAATCGAATTCGGGGGTTCATTTGAAGCCAATGACCTTAATAATACCGATGTGTGAAGGGGGGGGGGGTTACGCACTGTGTTTATTTAATTATTTTTTTGTGTTTTTATCTACATGTATTAAGGGGTGGCTCGTGCATAAGCACTGCAGAACTGTAGCACCCCCAATTTTACTCAATACATAAATATATTTATTAATTTATTTATATTTGCTTGTAATATTTAATTTTATCATCAACAATCCTATACAATTCTCTTATTTTGTATAAAAAAATAATAAAAATCCATCTTGTAGGACTTAGGAGGGCGAAGGACGCTAGCAGCACTGTGTTTACCACAGTGCCAAATTGCTATGTGTACAAGCATATGCACATCATAGTGAGATGTGAGCTATTAGCGTGATGTGGCACTGTCCATCTTACAGTTCCACTGTTGTTTATATATTCAGTTTGCGACAGTAGTAGAGTGTTCGTAGTGCTTCTCGTGTTTACTCCGCCTCTTTACATATTTGAATATTACAATTAAAGGATTTAATTGTAATGACCAAAAATTGTAAATCCATTCCTTTAATTACAATTAAAGAAATGGATTTTATTTTAAAGTAATTTTGAATTATAGTAAACTATAATTTTATCGATAATAAACTATTTTTTTGTGTTTAATATTTTTTTAAAATTTTTACCATAATTTTGATATTTTATCCAAACACATATACACTGTACTTACAGTGTGTATGTATATTTCGAAAGTTGCAGCACCCCCACGATTTCAAGCCACGAGCCGCCATTGATATTGATGGTGCCATACTGCAGGAAGTGGAAGCGATTAGAGATTTGGGAGTGATGGTTGACAGTAGACTGAAGTTTAGAGGGCATATTGCTAGGGTTGCAAAAGTTGCACATCGTAGCTTCAGTTATTTGCTGATGATGATGATGCAATGTTCGGAAGAATTATAAGTAACACTACAGATGCTGAATCCCTTCAGGAAGATTTAAATACACTTTTTACTTGGACAAAAGAGTGGGATTGTATTTTTAATATCAATAAGTGCAGAAATATATGGCTATGTTACTGCAGGAAGTGGGAGATTAGAGATTTGGGAGTGACGGTTGACAGTAGACTGAAGTTTAGAGGACATATTGCTAGGGTTGCGAAGGTTGCATATTATAGTGCTGCTATGATTAGAAGTACTCTATTATGCAACAATAACGAAGTGGTTGTGCCACTATATAAGGCACTGGTCAGACCACACTTGGACTATCGTGCTCAGATCTGGTCACCTGGTTTTTAGTGTGATGTGGAGACATTGGAGAAGGTCAAGAGACGAGTGGCTAAGACAATATCAGGAGTTTGGAATGCAAGCTATGCAGTGGCGTATTTAGGTATTGGCCATAGAGGCCCGAGCCTAGAGTGGCAAATTTTGAGGGGTGGTGGAAATTTCTTGTAATTATATTTATATTACGAATTTACGAATCTCTGTAGATATGTGTCACGAAACCGGTTTGACTGTTTGAAGGATGAAAAATCCAAATTGCAATCAGAAGAGTTAGACAGCAATCTTTTTTTTTTCAGTTTCTTGAATGGAATGAATAAAAGAGCATGGAGACGATATAAGAAAACCGTTAGTTCTACAGTGGCCATCGATAACAAAATATAGTAGGATATCTAGGTTATTCTAATGTCTACATGATTTCTGATAAAACAGTGTTTCTCATTCGAAAAACATTCTGGGAGTGAGAAGCATATCACATATTTGCATAGCAGCCAGTTTTCTGTATCTGACCTTTTCAAAGTCAGATATGGATATATTTCTGGCTAGTTTCTTTTGCATTTATTTGTCGAATGCTGAATTATTCTCATGAAATGCCGTTGCACACTTGTTTCTGAAGTGTTGTCCAGTAAAATTCTGTAGAGTGGGGGATGAATGCTTTGTTCCAGCAAGGAGAATTTCAAAATTCTCTCAATAAGGTATTTAAAATTTTTTCAAAGTAGATGCAGTTGGCGACAAAGAAACGAAAGATAAGATGTTCCAGTATCATTCCAATTGACGTTACTCTTATGCCAAGGAAGATGAAGTCGAGAATTATAGAGCAATGGGGACTTCTGTGGAAAAGAAAACTTGCAGAAGTAATATTATGGCATGAGTTATCAAGAGTAGAGACAATGTATGCAATATATTTTAAAAACTATTTCAGAAATTATCACAGGTGCTGAGAGAGAGCTATCTGATATTTTGTTGGTTGGTAGTATTAGGTGTTGAATTAGAACCTTGGTTATAGTAAATACACCGTACTTCTGCAACTTAGTTGGTGCTTTTTGAAAGAGGAAGCCAAATACACGTATCTTTAAATTATCTAGTAAGAGAACTTCACAGTTTGGGGAAAATAATCATGCTTCATTCACAGAATTTCAGTTAGAATTGTGCAGGCAGGGCCGGGGTTACCATTTTGGCAAACTAGGCAACTACATAGGGTGTAAAACTTTCAAAATTTTGCAAAATTGAAGACAAGAAAAATTAAAATTTGATTTTCGTATATTATACATATTGTATATTATTAATAAAGCATGCCAAAATAATTTATTTTTTATGTTTAAAATTTCATTTTAAAAAATATCCAACTTGTGACACCTGTAAACTTTGCCTAGGACACAAAATAACCTGGCACCGACAGTGTGCAGTAAGACGCTAAGTGAATTAGACAGGGAATGCTTACGTCAGAGAGAATCAAAAACTGATTCTGAGAATCAAAAAACAGAATTATCAATATTCTATATTATCCAGTACCAGTTTTGTCTTCACAGAAGGAAGCAGCATGGAAACATTAAAATAGTTTATTTTATAAATTGCTTGCTATTTCTAAGACTTATTCTCTATAGTTTATGAATTTTCATTTTTAGTTGCTTGAACCATATCTTGCAATTCACATTCCATACATAAAAAAACGCATTCAAAACTGTCAGTATATAGTTGTTTGCATTTGACGTATTCTGTGTAATCTATATCTCATCATGTCATCTTCCTTATACCCTCTTTTACCTTGCGGTGTCGAGGGTCCATTGATCATCAGACCTCACTCCGTCTACAGGATAAGGTGGTCAGCCTTATGCCCCGGTGTATCCTATAGCCTGTAGTGTTGAGTTCTCAAGGCCAGTTTGCCTGATTTGCAGGATGAAAAACCCCAGAATAAACCGGGGAAAAAACCCTGCTGTCCACGCCCAAGACTGGCTAACTTGGCTATGGCTGAGGAAGATCCTTCAGCTCCTCACATCACCAACGGGAATCGAACCTAGGACACTCCTTCCCCAGGCATATGGTTGCGAAGCGCATAGCCACTAGGCTAACCGCGCGGCAACTGCAGATATGAGAGTCCTGAGAAAGATTAGAGGTGTGAAGTTGGCATCAGTGGCAATATCATATTAAAAACGAAGATATTAGGAAAGAACTTAACATTGCTAACATTCAGGAATGTGTTAGCAAAGCTAATCTCAGGTGGTATTGATCACTTAAACAGAATAGGCGAGGAAAGATTAGCAAAACAAGTGTTCTCTGCCAGGTTGGCAGGAAAAGGACCCAGAGGAAGACCAGGATAAAGGTGGATTGATACAGTAATGAGTGCCTTAGAAAAACAGAAATCTGATAATGTTGGAGTCTTGACAGGTAACAGATTGATTTGGATTAAAATTGTAGATAGGAAGTTAGTAATGATAAGTTTTTAATGTAGTACTACATATCCTGTACATGCTTGAGATATGTAGAGAAGTATGGCTAAAATGGAAATTCCCAACCTATTTATATAACATTAAGCAAATTGGTTATGAGAACGCACACAATTTACAGACAAAATATACTATTGTGGTGAGGATAGGTAGTGAATGGCATTATGTGTTGATGACAGTGTCATTGTATATTTAGTTGGAGGATCAATTAGGGGAGATGGTGAGTTGGGTGTAGCAGAGCAGAGTGCCCTCCCATGATGAGTTATTTAACTCTCTGAAGATATCACGTAATAATAATAACACATACACCTTTAATATAATAAACTTTAATAATTACATTATTTACATCTCCATTTTAACAAACAGTGGTGACAGTACATAATATAAAAAGCATCATCACTGCAGATGAATTACTTGCATGTTCAGTCAGACTTGAAGTTTATATTAAATCTTTAAACAATGTTTGTGTTTTCCTTAACTACCAATTTCTTCAGAAATTGAAAATTATTTACATAATCTTACAGTTCCTACAAAAGGTCAACCTGTTCTTTCATATGCTTCAAAAAATTGGTCTGAAATAAAAAGAGAACAGCATTAAACATTGTTTACTGAAAACACAACAAGTAAGGCATATTTAAATTCAGAATCATCAAATTCCTTACACGTACCCTCAGAGGAGTAGGATATGATAGTACTGTATGAAAAAGTTACATCATTACCAACTTCCTCTTAATTATCCTCCAAATTAGTCTGTTATCTGTCCAGACTTTAATATTATCAGATCTTATTATATAGAAATAGTGGATATTAAAAATCCGATATTATTTCAGAATCAAATGTATGTAGAAATTATGAAAGTTTCATAATTTGACCAGAGAGCTTATTAGGATAGAATCCTCAGCATTGGAATTGCCTTAGCTTACACTATTTAAAAGAATGCGACAGCTGCCCAAGTGTCCAAGTATTCACCTTTAATTAGTGCATCTGCTAAAGGTTTCATTGGCTTGATAGCTGTTTCGAACTGGTTGGTTCTCTTCAGAGACCAGGCATAATCCTTAAGAGAGCAAAAACTCTCATTGAATACTAATTCAATTAAATGTCAGAGAAATGTTCTAATGAGACAAATATTCACTATTCCTATTGATATATAATTTACATGGACAAAATGAAGCTGTATGGCTTTTCTTTATTAATCAGATCTTACATTTTGCCTTCTACATCACTCCTTACTGTATCACTCCACCTAGATGTCTCCTCTGGGTATTTTCCTTACCATCTGGGCAAAAAAACAATTGTTTTGTTCTACCACTGCAGATAGGGCTGCTACATACAGGATATTTTCTTTTTTTATATTTCAGCTTTAGAGAACATTTTATTGTGAGATTCTAACATAAGATATTCATATTTTGAAATATCTATGAGCCTATGTAAGAATGCTGAACCTTGCTAAAGTTTTATTTTGTCCAGTAATGATCCTGGTTGCTTTAAACAAGCTTAACCTAACCTCATCCCTTCACATGTATTAAGCAATTTCCTGATACCTGTATTATACACTAATGGCTTAGGTCATTACCGCAAGTTCTGAAGAAGCATTCCAAACTCTAAAATTAAAAGAAATATAAAAACAGAGGAAAACTCATGTAAAAAACTTTATTAACATAGAATTTTCACTTAAGTATCATAGGTATTGCCAGTACAAGATAACAAAGAGGCAATTAAACAATAACAGACAATTGTAATAAGTGCCACCTGAGTAGCCAATGTAAGATATCTAAAAAGATAAATAATTTCCTACACTTATTAAAAAAAAAATTATATATATATATATATATATATATATATATATATATATATATATATATGTATATATACATACAAAATAAAGTTAGGAAAGATGAGCAGATTTATAAAGCACTTTCTCCCATAAAGGAGATAGACATAAACCATATTAGATTTGTTTTAAGTTAGGACAATGGAGTAAAGTTTCACATTTTTTTTTATAAAGTTGTGTTCTATGAGGAAACGACTTTTATAATGGGCTTGTCTTGTTCCAATGAATTTACGTTTAGTGTCAATCGCATATTCCAGACTGTTCAGGCTCATGGTATTTAATATAAGACTTGTGTTCTTCTAGACGAATAAAAGCAGATCTTCCTGTTTGTCCAAAATACCATAACCTACAATAGCAAGGAATCTGGTAGACGTTTGGATAACTGAAATGTGGAAGCTTGTCCTTAGGAGAAGTGAAAAAGGTGGAGATTTTTCTGACAGGGCAACCAAAATATTCAGTGGTTTTAAAAGTTTTGCTGTGTGTTCAGTAATGCTATGTGCATAGCATTACTGTGTGTTCAGTAATGCTATGCACATAAAGGATAGAAATATGAGTTATTTCTTCTGTGCTGGAAAAAAGTATTGCAATATTTTTGATAGTTTGATTATTTATGGTTAGACTAGGTACTTACCAAATCACAGAATGAGAATCCACTGTCTCAAAAAAGTTAATAAAATTACTGAAATAAAGTTTATTCTTTACTGAAAAAAATCAGTAACAAAGACATTGTGCATATAAAAGCAGCAGCTATTCTAATTCATTCAAAACAACTGGCAAGAAATATCTCGAATGCTCAAATACTAAGCACTGAGAGATCTTCCAAAAAACATCTTAATACTGAAAGAAGACAACAGGAATGCAATTGTATATTGGATTCAAATATGTACATAAACAAGTTGAATGAACTACTTAGTGATGTTAACACTTATAGATAGTTAGACAGTGACCCCATGACAAAGGAATCAAAGAACAGATCTCTTCACAATATCCATGTATTTACGGAGTTCCAAAAATACAGAAGGAGGGTATCTCACTTAGACCTTTAGTGGATGCCAGATAATCACCAACATATTACTTTTGTAGATAGTTATATGCAATCTTCTGTCTCCACATGTAGGAAAAATATCAATGTATATATGTTATGGTTAAAGTGATAAATCTGGTTATTATTAATAATTACCGGTTAAAGTGAATAAGTTACGAGAATTAATCACTTTAACCGGTTAAAGTGAATAATTCCTAGAGGAGTCTGGTAAATGTAATAAAAAATGTTTATAGGTTTTATATATAGGTTTTCATTCTCAATAAAAATTATAACAGCTTAGGTTAGTTTATAATGAAAAAAGTAAGGAAAGTACTTCTTTTGCACTCAATGAAATCAGAAATCATTATAACCTAACCTAAACTAACCTGGATGTCGCATGTCGAACCAGAGTGTGGTCGAAGTTTGTCGTGGGCAGATTAATGGGGATGAAAGATAAACGTTGTTGTGGGCCGAGCTTAATGATTGCGGGCAGTTAAATGGGGATAACAAATAAACGTTTTGTGAGCAGATGAATGGGTCTTATAGATAAACGTCATTGCTGTACCTCGTTCCTCATCAATGGAGAAAAACACTGATCAGTTCCTCTCTAATTTATCTATTATACCCATTCATCTACCCACAACAATTTTTAATTGTTATCCCCATTTATCTGCCAGCAATCATTAAGCTCAGCCCACAACAACGTTTATCTTTCATCCACATTAATCTTCCCATGACAAACTACGACTACACTCTGGTTCGACATGTGACATCCAGGTTAGTTTAGTTTATAATGATTTCTGATTTCATTGAGTGCAAAAGAAGTAGTACTTTCCTTACTTTTTTCATTATAACCTAAACTAACCTAACCAATAAAGGTTAGGTTAGTTTATGATTTCCGACTGATAAAGGTTAGTTTATAATGATTTCCAACCGATAAAGGTTAGGTTAGGTTAGGTTTGTCTATAATGATTTATGATTTCTAATTTTATTGAGTGCACAAGAAGTACTTTCCTTACTTTTTTCATTATAAACTAACCTAACCTAAGCTGTTATCATTTCTATTGAGGATGAAAACCTATATACAAAACCTATAAACATGTTTTTATTACATTTACCAGCCTCCTCTAGGAATTATTCACTTTAACCGGTAATTATTAATAATAACCAGATTTATCACTTTAACCATAACATATATATAAAAAAAAAATCCAGACTTCATAAACAAAATAATGATTTGTTATTTAGAAATATCCTTGTTTACTAATGTGCATGCTTGATTTAAATAAAGTAACTTCCCCCTGATATTTTTGAATTATTCAAATTTATTATTTATGTAGGCTACTTTACTTGGCAAGGAAAAAATCTACAAACAAATGAATAGTTTCTCCCCCCCCCTCCTCGCCCCTTTTTGCCCAAGTTTTAAATGGAGCATTTTACTTACAACATCTACTTTCAAACTTTAGTCTGGTTATGCTACGCTGATGACATGTTTACCATTTGGCCCCAAGGGCAAGATTTGCTTCACGTTAGAAAAAGAACCAAATAACTATTGCCTTTTCTTGACACATTAGTCACTCACGCTTCAGATGGTTCATTATGTTTTTCTATTTATAGAAAGCAAATACACACACTGGAAGATATGTACATAAGATACATAAACAATCACATCATCCAATCCCTACAGTATGGAATCCTCAACACACTAACTCATCATCATCATCAAATTCCTGCCATGTACCCTCAAGGGGTGTACACACTAACTCATAGGGCTATTTGTTCTAGTGATGTAGTCCTTTTCAAAAACTCAACTATTTCTGCCAGACTTTTTTTTTTTTGGTCACTGGCTACAGCTCCTATAAAACGAGTAAAATACTACGTCTCTGCCCCTTCTTCCCCTCCTCATATACCCAAGGCACACCACTATTCATATCCCATATTAGTATTACTTCCAAGACTCCATGCAGTTCAAAGACTCATTGCAGGAGGTTGAATACTCACAAACCACAATAACTATTATACCTGGCTTATGACTACTTTGGTGGATGGTAGTGGAACACTCACCACCCATTCGCAATGCATTCTAGTTTTTCACCTCCTTACTCACATGATCATTGTACAGCCTCCAGGGATGACCTCTAGTTCTTACATTGCTCATCATCCTATATGTATTTGATAAGCTCCTCTCACCAGCTTATACGTCTGAATCATCCCTCCTCCTATCTGTCAAGCTCTGAAGATAACATTCCTTCAATCTAATTTCATACTCAATATTCCAGAATCCTGAGACAATCTAAGCTATTTGCCTCTGTACTCTCTCTAATGTTTCTTTCCCTATCATTGATATAGCCAGTTGACTAGATCTGTGCACAGAGACCTGATTAGCACCTTATAAAGTGGAAATATCACTTCCTTATCCTTACATGTCAGCATTTTTTGCATTATAGCAGTGATTTTTTTGAGTAACCTTTACAACTTTCACAATGTGTCCCCTGGACTTCAGTTCTCTATCCACCAAGATACCCAGATTCATTGCTTCCTCCACCTTCTGAAAGCAGAGTGAACTATATATCCTTTCACACAGTGACTAATGGAGTGCCACGGTTCTCCTATGTTGGTAAACTTCATTCCATCTTCACTGGCCAAAGCACATAACTTACACTTAGCAACATTGAAATGACATCCTAATTGTTCAGCCCCAAAGCACCAACCTATTCAAATCCTTTTGTATTGTCAACACATCACAATTTCCTGACATTACTTTACCTAATGTTAACATCATCATCAGCAAACACTGAATATCTCCTTTCACACAGCGACTAATGGAATGCCAGAGTGCGGCACTCCATCAGTCACCTTCCTGTTTTCGAACACTGCGCCTCCTTACACAACTCTCTTGCTCCTATAAGTAAACAAGCCTTGTAATCAAGCTACCAAATGACTATCCAACTCAATCTTGACCAATTTCAACAGTACTCAATCAAATGCTTTTGCAAAATCAAAATAAATTGCTGTATAAGCATCTCGTCCATCCAATATGTAGTCACCCTATTATAAGATGTAACCAAGTTACTAAAACATAACCTCTCCCAACAAAACCATGCTGCTCTCTCTAAAGCCTTTTATTCTCATCAATCTGCCAGCCTTTCCAACACCTTCACCACTATGCGTTTGAACTATGAACTCTAATCACACGACAGTGCATAACTGTACGCTTAATAACATTAAACTGATAGCCATTTTTATTTGCCCAAATTTCCAGTCTATTCAAATAATTTTGCAATTGCTGAATATCAGTAGCATCTCTGATTGCCCTGCCTATCTTCGCATCATTGACAAACAATTACACATCTGACTTATTTGCCAGGAACTTTCAATATTCTTTCTTCTTTTCCTTCACTGCCTCTTTACCTTCCTGTGTCCACCATGGAGTTCTGATTTTCCTATCCTTGAAGACAATTTTTCCTTCATTTTTTTCTTTCAATTTTTCATTCGGGGCTTGCCACTGAATCTCCAAGGTTTAGTTCCAGTTCTCAAACTCTCATTTTTTTCATGAATAATGTTTGTGTATTTCAGTCTACAGTTCACATCTGGGACCTGCTCAACTTTTATTCGCTTTAAAACTTTCTTATATATTCTTCTTTTCAATATGAAATTCAATTTTATCCTGCTCAAGACTAAATGGTGATATTTTCTAATATCAACAATAATATAGCCAATGACACTTTTCTTATTCCTTGCCTCTACTCTCTATGTGAATTTATTCACATTTTTATGTTGGAACATTGTGTTATTATTAACCAGTTCATGCCTTGAGCAGAAACCCAGCAGGTATTTGCCATTATTATTACCATTGCTCTTTTCTTTAAATTTTGCCAAAATATTTCTGTATTTCTGACAATCATTTCCTATTCTGCTATTTATATCACCAACAAGGACCATCTTTTCTTTTTTCATTGTGTAAGTTGTTTTCTCCAATGCATTGAAATATTCCTCCACTACTACCTTAGCAGAACCTTCTGTGGGATCATAGGTACAAATAATTCTCATTGCCCAGTTCCCCATTCCAATATTTGCCCGCATCACTCTACTTGATATAGCCTGCCATTCATGAAGATTAGCCTCCTATTTAGTGTTGAATACTATAGCTACTCGCTGATTGTGATGCATGAATATAACATTTTGTATTTATTGCTTAGAAATATCTCATCAGTTTTGGTCTGTTTTGTTTCAGTCACCCCTATTATATTGATCTGGTACTTATCCAATTCCTCAGCTAGCTGCATTTCTTTGCCATTCAGCCTTCTTATATTGATAGTACTGATCTTGAACTCTGGTGATGTTCAGTTCTGGTGTGTTTCAGGATTTGTTCCAGTAGCTGACTTTTCACTGTTCGCCCTGGTAGAAGTCCCAGCCAGCATGAAATTCTGTCATGTTGTACCATCATTTTATCAGTGGTTTAAGCCAATAAGAATGCAATTTGGTCGTAAATCCCAAATTACCAGCTCATCCTCATTCGTTCAACATCCAGGTAGATACCTAACAGTGTGTACCAGAAGAAGGTGAGGATTCGACATTAGGTCAGAAGTCCTGGTCGGTTCTCTGTAGTCCTTTAAAGGACTACAATCATCATCATCATCATCATCATCATCAAATTCCTGCCATGTACCCTCAAGGGGTGTACAGGATATGATAGTACTACATGAAAAAAAAACATCATTATTAATTTCCTATCTACAATTTTCCTCCAAATCAGCCTGTTACTGGTCATCACTCCAACATTATCAGATCTTATATTTCTATCGTCTAAGGCACTTTGTACCGTATCAATCCACCTATATCTTGGTCTTCCTCTGGGTCATTTTGCTGCCAATCTGGCAGAGAACACTTGTTTTGGTAATCTTTCCTCGCCCATTCTGTTTAAGTGACCATACCACCTGAGATTAGCTCTGCTAACGCATTCCTGGATGCTGACAATGCCAAGTTCTTTCCTAATATCCTCGTTTTTAATATGATACTGCCATTGATGCCATCTGTTCACGCCTATAATCTTTCTCAGGACTCTCATATCTGTGGTCTCTAGTCTTTGGTCAAGTGTTTTACTTCTGACCCAGCTCTCGGATCCATAAGTTAAAACTGGTATGAACACTGTCTTGTATACAGCTAATTTAGTGTTCCGACTAATTTCTCTCTTATTCCATATGAATTTATTCAATTGACTTCCCACCATACCAGCTTTGCTGATTCTGTTGTCTATTTCTATATTTAATTTACCATCTTCACTAAAAATCGTGCCTAAATAGCTGAAATGTATTACTTGTTCCACAGGTTCTCCATTCACAACACAGTTGACATTTTCAATGATTCTGCCTATTTTCATTGTCTTTGTCTTTTTATTGCTGACCTTCATACCATATCTATTACAACAGCTGTTCAATTTAGTCAGAGAATCTTGCAGGCTTGTAGCGGATTTATTTAGAAGTATAACATCATCTGCATAAAGCAAAGAGCTGACATTAACATCTCCAATTTTGATATCATGTTTAATACCACTTTCCTTCATAATGTGATCCATATAGATAATGAATAACAGAGGGGATAATGTACATCCTTGTCTCACACCAGATTTAACATTAAACCATCTTCCTGTACTTCCTTCAATTCTAACTGCTGACTTACAACTCAAATAAAGACTAAGTATTGCTTGATATAATGCCCCATTGACACCATATAACTGCAGCGTATTGAATAGCTTCTCTCTTGGCACCTTGTCATATGCCTTTTCCAGATCGACAAAACTTAAATACAGATCTTTGTTATATTCCCATGCTTTCTCGACTATTTGTCGTAAAGTGAAGATCTGATCCTGACAGCCTCTATTTGGCCTCAATCCAGCTTGTTCTTCACCAAGCTTTTCTTCCACAATTCTTCTCAACCGTTTCTCAAGTATACTTGCATAGATCTTGCCAGGAACACTCAGTAGGGAAATACCTCTGTAATTCTCACATTCAGTTTTATTTCCCTTTTTATATATGGGTACTATGAGAGCTCTACTCCAATCATTGGGAATTCGTCCCTCTGTCCAGGCTTTCTGAACTATGCAGTGCAGCCACTCTAAGACTCTTATACCACCATACTTCAGCATTTCTGGTCGAATATCATCTACTCCTGCTGCCTTTCCAAATTTCAAGCCTTTGATGGCTTTTTCTACTTCAAGTATGGATATGTATTCCTGACTGCATGCCTGGTCAATGTCTTCTACCACTGTGCTGACATCACTGCTTGTTTCATTTAGCAGTTTTTCAAAGTAATTACTCCATACTTCAAGGATATCTTTTTCTCCATTTTTCATGTCACCTTTATCATCTCTAATTCCTTTTATAGCACTCTTTCCTCCATTCTTAAGCTTCTTCAACAACCTCCAGAATATTTTGCCACCTTCTTGATATTTATTTTCTATATTCTTGCCAAAGTCCTCCCATGACTTTTGTTTAGCTAGTTTTACACAGTGTTTAGCATTCTTGCATTTGTCTCTATATTCTCTAAGAGCACAAGCTGACTTATTTGCCAGGAACTTTTGGTATGCTTTCTTCTTTTCCTTCACTGCTTCTTTAACTTCCTGAGTCCACCAGGGAGTTTTGATTTTTTTATCCTTACAGACAACTTCACCACATGCCTCTCTGGCTGAATCAATCAATGTTTTCTTCAGAGTTTGCCACTGAATCTCCAAGGTTTGATTCCTGTTCTCAAACTCTTTCATTTTTTCTTCAATAATCTTTGTGTATTTTAGTCTACAGCTCATATCTGAGAGCTGCTCAACTTTTATTCGCTTTAAAACTTTCTTACACGTTATTCTTTTCAATATGAAATTCATGCGCCCTAGTCTTTGGTCAAATGTTTTACTTCTGACCCAGCTCTCAGAACCATAAGTTAAAACTGGTTTAAACACTGTTTGGTATACAGCTAATTTATCCTGCTCAAGACTAAATAGTGATCACTTCCAATTTCAAATCCTCTGTACACTCTGGTGTCCTGCACCAGGGAGAAAACATCACTATCAACAATAACATAGTCAATGAGACTTTTCTTATTCCTTGCCTCTTCTCTCCATGTGAATTTGTGGTGCTTAAGGGTCATATAACTGTATAACTGAGAGGAGACCTCCACATAGCCTTTAAAGGAATGCGGAGAACCGACCAGGGCTTCTGACCTAATGTCCAATCCTCACCTTCTCGTGGTGCACCCTGTTGGGTATCTACTTGGATACTGAACGGACGAGGATGGGCTGGCAATTTGGGATTTAGCCGACCAAATTGTATTATTATTGGTTAAACCAAAATATAGAATGATGGTACAACATGACAAAATTTCATGCCGTCTGGGGCGTCGCCCGGTTAAACAATGCCCCCGTTGTTTTCGACAGGGAACCAGGGCGAACAGCGAAAAGTCAGCTACTGGAACAAATCTGAAAATAAACCCCAACTCAACATCACCAGAGTTGAAGATTGGTACTATCAACGTAAGAAGCCTGAATGGCAAAGAAATGGAGCTAGCTGAGGAATTAGATAAGTACCAGATCGACATAATAGGGGTGACTGAAACAAAAAAGACCAAAACTGGTGAGATCTTTCTGAGCAATAAATACAAAATGCTATATTCAGGCAATGACAATCAAGGAAAAGAAGGAGTAGCCATAGTATTCAACACAAAATACGAGGCTAATCTTCTTGAATGGCGGTCAGTCTCAAGTAGAGTAATGTGGCCAAATATGAGAATGGGGAACTAGACAATGAGACTTATTTGTGCCTATGGTCCCACAGAAGGTTCTACTAAGGTAGAAGTGGAGGAATTTTTTGAGGCTTTAGAAAAAGCAACTGACACAATGAAAAATGAAAAGTTGGTCCTTGTTGGGGATCTAAATAGCAGAGTAGGAAATGATTGTGAGACATACAAAAATATTTTGGGAAAATTTGGAGAAAAGTGCAAAGCTAATAATAATGGCAAATATCTGTTGGATTTCTGCTCAGGACATGGACTGGTTATTACTAACACCATGTTCCAACATAAAAATGTGCACAAGGACTACAAAGAACCGACAATGTGGAGGTCTCTTCTCAGTTTATAGCTTTGACCGTTAAGCATTCCCCCCCCCCTTTGAGAGTTGAATAATTTTTCTTTAAATGACATGCTATCAGCTTGATGTCTCTCTACATTTGTTCCAACTTACATAATAGGACTCCAAGCAGAATTCTGTCAAATGCTTTCTATGGATACCGTATCATGCAAACATTATTCAGATGTTTTGTTGACAAGTAGCAGACCGATTTGGAGGAAAATTGTAGATAGGAAGTTAGTAATGATGTAAATTTTTCATATAGTATTATCATATCCTGTACACACCTTGAGGGTATATGCCAGGAATTTGATGATGATGATGAAGCAAATATTGAACTGCAACTAATGTGTACAACATCAATTAACCCAAATGTAAATGTTATTAAATACATGTTAATACTTTTTTGAAAAGTATTAACATGTATTTAGAACTAAAGTTTACAATTGAAAGTTTAGTTTTCACTTGGTTAGACTATAATAAATTTAGTTTAATCCTTTATCCAAGTGTGAGCAAACAAAGTTTGCACCTGAAAATATCTACAGGACTGGGGTAAGGTGGTACAGCACAGGGCAACTCGTTGCAAAGGTGGATCAAGCTAACATCACTCCGACCTAGTTTCGACCTTTATTGAGGTCTCTTCTGTGGGAGCCAGGCCCAATTGGAGATACCAGGCAGAAGCATTAGCAAGATCATCTCTACCTATAGGAGTTGCCATAGGTAGAGATGACCTTGCTAATGCTTCTGCCTGGTATTTCTGCCTTTTTATTAAATTACTCTGGATTTAGAGAAAGATGTTGAAAGTTTATTTTTCACTTAGTTAGACTATAATAAATTTAGCTTAATCCTTTATCCAAGTGTGAGCAAACAAAGTTTGCCACCTTACCCCAGTCCTGAAGATACTTTCAGGTGCAAACTTTGTTTGCTCACACTTGGATAAAGGATTAAACTAAATTTATTATAGACTAACTAAGTGAAAAATAAACTTTCAACATCTTTCTTTAAATCCAGAGTAATTTAATAAAAAGATGGCACACCGTTTGGCAACTCCTATAGGTAGAGATGACCTTGCTAATGCTTCTGCCTGGTATCTCCACTTGGGCCTGGCTCCCACTGAAGAGACCTCAATAAAGGCTGAAACTAGTCTGGGTAGTGGCCCTTCCCTTAATGCATAGCATTAGACATATCCACAAGGAGATGTGTTTTGCATTATGGGAGATACTGAGATAGGAGTGTTGGTAGCTTGCTCCACCTTTGCAAGGAGTCGCCCTAGTGTTGTACCACCTTACCCCAGTCCTGAAGATACTTTCAGGTGCAAACTTTGTTTGCTCACACTTGGATAAAGGATTAAACTAAATTTATTATAGTCTAACCATGTGAAAAATAAATTTTCAACATCTTTCTCTAAATCCAGAGTAATTTAATAAAAAGTGACACACTTTTTGGCAACTCCTATAGGTAGAGATGACCTTGCTAATACTTCTGCCTGGTATCGCCATTTGGGCCTGGCTCCCACTGAAGAGACCTCAATAAAGGTCGAAACTAGTCCGGGTAGTGGCCCTTTCCCTTAATGCATAACATTATACATATCTGCAAGGAGATGTGTTTTGCATTATGGGAGATACTGAAAGAGGAGTGGTGTTAGCTTGCTCCACCTTTGCAACGAGTTTCCCGGTGTTGTACCACCTTATCCCAGTCCTGAAGATACTTTCAGGTGCAAACTTTGTTTGCTCACACTTGGATAAAGGATTAAACTAAATTTATTATGAAGTTTACAATCTTACATGAAATGAAATATAATTTATAACTGTCCCTTCATTAAATTTATGAATGCTATAATTTAATGAATACTTAATTTAATTATTGGTATATTTGTGACGAAATTTCTTTATAAATTAAATTTATACAAATTTATAAATTAGACTAATGGCAGCAGTGTATTCTAGTTTCCTTGCTAGGGAACCAGAATACATTACAGAATATAGTGCTTTTGAGCATAGTTCTTGCCCCTCCATGCTTGTGTTACTCTGATTTTGTTATCCTTCCTTTTATGAAGATTGATTTTGTTATGATTACATTGTTGCTATTCAAAACAAAGATGGCATAATTCTATTCTTCCACACCTCTGCACAGATGACTATATTGAATTACCTCATACAATAACAAAAATATCTTATTAAATGATTCTAGTCTTTTGCAAAAAGAAATCAAGGAAATGAACAAATGGTCCTGATGGCATTCACCCAATTCTGCTCACAACATTTATTTCAGGATCTTTCCTACTCATGCTCTACAGGCATGGAGATAAGCTTGTATGCAGGGAAAAAAAAAAAAGGAGGGAGGGAGAATGATATGTCATCAAATCCTGGTGCTACAATCATTTCGGCTCTCTCAAAAATCACGCAGCAGATCATCAACAACCAGTTTCTTTGTTCAAGATTGTCATCATCACACACAAATAGTGGTATATGTGACAATGATCATTACACATGCCTAGAATATACTGGTCCAAAAACCTAAGGATGAACATGATTTCTGAAGATTACAACTGCAAATTCAGACGAATCAGCTTGTGGCAATTTGTATAACTGATGATTTCAAGTAGAAAGTGGATATATATTCAGATTTTTGAATTGCATGCAAATGGGTCATGTGGTAGCACTCAACAGGATAAAAGGCAAAAGGCTAAGGTAAATGACTGTGCTTAAAGGAAGATCTTTTCAAAGGAATAAAGTTGCAAACTTGGATGTCTTGTAATGTCTCAATAACATCATCTAGATCACAGGTGGCCAACAGCATGCCCGCAGGCTGCATGCAGCCCGTAACCTGATTTTGTGCAGCCTGCGGCAGGATAAAAACTATATTAAATTATATGTATTATCAATTTAGCTCTTAGTTTTGACCGCAGATTTTCTGGTTGATATATTAGTTATATTTATTATTTCTGATGATGGAAACAATTTATATTCTCAACACAGAATCAAAATTACTTTAAAGATTACTCAATTTATAAAATCTACTGCTTCTCTGTGCGAGTTGTAGTAGTGGGAGTGATAGATTTCTATGCACTCCAGAGTAACACATCATTGAAAGTCACTTGCTCTGCTCTGGTTACAGTGATCAGTTTCAGAAACTGAGTCTCTGAAACTGATCACCGTAACCATTTGTATCCCTTGGTCAGTTACTTCAGCCTTTGTATACTATGAGTAAGAAACGTAAGATCTGCGAAAAAAACAGTTCATTTCAGGAGAAATGGGAAAATGAATTTCTGTTTATAAACAATAACAACAACAAATCACAGTGCCTTGTGTGTTTGCAAGTATTGTCTGTGCACAAGGAATATGACCTCAGACACCACTACATACAGCACCATGCTGCTAAATACCAAGAATATGTTGGACAAGTACATACTAAAATTGTATGTAATATGAAGAGAAAGGTTAGTGCTCAGAAATCTATTTTTACTAAACCAACATCAATACAAAAAAGCTCACTCTTGGTATCATTTATTGTGAACACAGAGATAGCAAAAGCAAAAAAAAAAAAAAACTTTTTTAAAATCATTATCTGATTTTAAAAAATCAGATAATGATTTTAAACACTTTCAAACTCAGTGAGTTTGAAAGTGTCCCACTATCAAAACAAACTGTAACAAAAAAGAGTTGAAGAAATAGGTTCTCACATATTAAATAAATTAAATGTGTTATTACGGATTCAGCTTACTTCTCATTGGCTCTGGATGAATCAACTGACATAACAGCTACAGCTCAACTTCTAATTTTCATTCGAACTGTTTCTAAAGACTTTGTTATTAATGAAGAGCTACTAGCATTAGAGTCATTGTATAACACAGCCAAAGGTCAAGACATTTATGATGCAGTTATGAAGGTTGTAAATGGTACTGGTGACATCAACAATCTCACAGCTATTGTGACAGATGGCGCCAAATCAATGTGTGATACTCAAACAGGCTTAGATGGCTTACTAAGAAGGGTGGAATCAATTGCCCTGTATTGCACTGCATTATACATCAGGAGGCTCTGTGTGGTAAAATTCTGGAGATAGAGGATGTTATGAAAACTAATGAAGTGTGTGAATCTAATTAAGAACGGAAATCGGGCCTTGACACACCGCAAGTTTCTAACAGAAATGGAGGCAGAATATGATTTAGTGTTGTACACAGAAGTACGTTCCCTAAGCAGAGGGAACTGTTTGAAATGGTTTTTTACTTTGAGAAAGAAAATAAAACAGTTTTTAGAGGAACACGAGAAGACAAACAAAGAACAAATCAAAAACTATGCGATCCGAATTTTAATAGCTTACTCTCCTTTCTAACAGACATCACATACCACATGAATGAACTAACGTGAAGTTACAGGGGCGTAATCAAACAATCTCAGATTTAGATGAACACCTAGATGGGTTCATAAGTCGACTGGAGGTTTTTAAATTTACCCTAGTCAGAGTAAACTTGGTACATTTCCCTTCCTACAGGGAGTTGATGCGGTTAAATCGTCACAAAGAAGCCAAATGACTGATGACCACCCTTCAATTTGTTATGAGTACCGTCATCATCATTGAAAATCGACTTTGATGAACTTGTTGCCTCACATGAACGCCCACAGTGTTCTCATTAAGTTGTGTTACATGTAAAAAAAAAAAAACAGAAATATGTGATGGGCTAGCAATTTGGGATTTAGCCGACCAAATTGTATTCTTATTGGTTAAACCAAAATAAAAAATGATGGTACAACATGACAAAATTTCATGCTGGCTAGGGCGTCGCCTGGTTAAACAAGGCCCCCCATTGTTTTCGCCAGGGAACCAGAGTGAACAGCAAAAAGTCAGCTACTGGAACAAATCTGAAAACAAACCCCAACTCAACATCACCAGAGTTAAAGATCTGTACTATCAACATAAGAAGCCTAATTGGCAAAGAAATGGAGCTAGCTGAGGAATTAGATAAGTACCAGATTGACATAATAGGGGTGACTGAAACAAAAAAGACAAAAACTGGTGAGATCTTTCTGAGCAATAAATACAAAATGTTATATTCAGGCAATGATACTCAAGAAAAAGAAGGAGTAGCCATAGTATTCAACACAAAATACGAGGCTAATCTTATTGAATGGCAGTCAGTCTCAAGTAGAGTAATGTGGGCAAATATGAGAATGGGAAACTGTACAATGAGACTTATTTGTGCTTATGGTCCCACAGAAGGTTCTACAAAGGTAGAAGTGGGGGAATTTTTTGAGGCTTTAGAAAAAGCAACTGACACAATGAAAAAGGAAAAGTTGGTCCTTGTTGGGGATCTGAATAGCGGAGTAGGAAATGACTGTGAGACATACAAAAATATTTTGGGAAAATTTGGAGAAAAGAGCAAAGCCAATAATAATGGCAAATATCTGTTGGATTTCTGCTCAGGACATGGACTGATTGTCATTACTAACACCATGTTCCAACATAATAATGTGCACAAATTCACATGGAAAGAAGAGGCAAGGAATAAGAAAAGTCTCATTGACTATGTTATTGTTGATAGTGATGTTTTCTCCCTGGTGCAGGACACCGGAGTGTACAGGGGATTTGAAATTGGAAGTGATCACTATTTAGTCTTGAGCAGGATAAAATTGAATTTCATACTGAAAAGAATAACATGTAAGAAAGTTTTAAAGTGAATAAAAGTTGAGCAGCTCTCAGATGTGAAATGTAGACTAAAATACACAAAGATTATTGAAGAAAAAATGCAAGAGTTTGAGAACAGGAATCAAAACTTGGAGATTCAGTGGCAAACTCTGAAGAAAACATTGATTGATTCTGCCAGAGAGGCATGTGGTGAGGTTGTCTGCAAGGATAAAAAAAATCTTTGGCAAAAAATGGTGCACAAAGGAAGTTAAAGAGGCAGTGAAGGAAAAGAAGAAAGCATATCAAAAGTTAATGTCAAATAAGTCAGCTTGTGCTCTTAGAGAACACAGAGACAAATGTAAAAAAGCTAAACACTGTGTAAAACTAGCTAAACAAAAGTCATGGGAGGGCTTTGGCAAGAATATAGAAAATAAATATCAAGAAGGTGGCAAAATATTCTGGAGGTTGTTGAAAAAGCTTAGGAATGGAGGAAAGAGTGCTGTAAAAGGAGTTAGAGACGATAAAGGTGACATGAAAACGGGAGAAAAAGATATCCGAAAAAGATAAGAAGTATGGAGTAATTACTTCGAAAAACTGCTAAATGAAACAAGCAGTGATGACAGCACAGTGGTAAAAAACACTCAACAGGCATGCAGTCAGGAATACATATCCATACTTGAAGTAGAAAAAGCCAGCAAAGGCGTGAAATGTGGAAAGGCAGCAGGAGTAGATGATATTCGAAATGCGGAAGTATGGTGGTATAAAAGTCTTACAGCAGCTGCACTGCATAGTTCAGAAAGCCTGGACAGAGGGACGAATTCCCAATAATTGGAGTTGAGCTCTAATAGTACCCATATATAAAAACGGAAATAAAACTGAATGTGAGAATTACAGAGGAATTTCCCTACTCAGTGTTCCTGGTAAAATCTATGCAAGTATACTTGAGAAAAGATTGAGAAGAATTGTGGAAGAAAAGCATGGTGAAGAACAAGCTGGATTCAGGCCATATAGAAGCTGTGAGGATCAGATCTTCAGTTTACGACAAATAGTTGAGAAAGCATTTGAATATAACAAAGATCTGTATTTAAGTTTTGTCGATTTGGAAAAGTCATATGACAAGGTGCCAATAGAGAAGCTATTCAATATGCTACAGTTATATGGTGTCAATTGGGCATTATATCAAGCAATACTTAGTCTGTATTTGAGTTGTAAGTCAGCAGTTAGAATTGAAGGATGTACAGGAAGATGGTTTAATGTTAAATCTGGTGTGAGACAAGGATGCACATTATCCCCTCTGTTATTCATTATCTATATGGATCAGATTATGAAAGAAAGTGGTATTAAACGTGATATCAAAATTGGAGATGTTAATATCAACTTTTTGCTTTATGCGGATGATGTTATACTTCTAAATAAATCCGCTACAAGTCTGCAAGATTCTCTGACTAAATTGAATAACTGTTGTAATAGATAAGATATGAAGGTCAGCAATAAAAAGACAAAGACAATGAAAATAGGCAGAATCATTGAAAATGTCAACTGTGTTGTGAATGGAGAACCTGTGGAACAAGTAAAACATTTCAGCTACTTAGGCACAATTTTTAGTGAAGATGGTAAATTAAAGATGGAAATAGACAACAGAATCAACAAAGCTGGTATGATAGGAAGTCAACTGAATAAATTCATGTAGAATAAGAGAGAAATTAGTCGGAACACTAAATTAGCTGTATACAAGACAGTGTTCAAACCAGTTTTAACTTATGGAACTGAGAGCTGGGTCAGAAGTAAAACACTTGACCAAAGACTAGAGACTGCAGATATGAGAGTCCTGAGAAAGATTAGTGGCGTGAACAGATGGCATCAATGGCAATATCATATTAAAAACGAGGATATTAGGAAAGAACTTTACATTGTCAGCATTCAGGAATGTGTTAGCAGAGCTAATCTCAGGTGGTATGGTCACTTAAATAGAATGGGAGAGAAAAGATTAGCAAAACAAGTGTTCTCTGCCAGGTTGGCAAAAAAACGACCCAGAGGAAGACCAAGATATAGGTGGATTGATGTGGTACAAAGTGCCTTAGACGATAGAAATATAAGATCTGATAATGTTGGAGTCTTGACAAGTAACAGACTGATTAATTATGGGAAAATTGTAGATAGGAAGTTAGTAATGATGTAATTTTTTCATGTAGTACTATCATATCCTGTACACCCCTTGAGGGTACATGGCAGGAATTTGATGATAATGATGACAAGTATTTTATATTGTTCTCCCAGTAGTAAAATGATTTATCAAATACAGTAATTCAATACATATAACTATTGTCTTGAAAAAATGCAGTGTTTATTTAAGTTCTGTCTAAAAGTGTGCAGCCCATGACGGCCCATGGCCCTCACATGACTATAGTCATGTGCAGCCGTCGTGTAGTCATGTGCAGCCGTCGTGTAGTCATGTGCAGCCCATGACTATACGAGGGCCATATATTGGCCCTCGTATAGAATGAAGTTGGCCACACCTGATCTAGATGATTTCAAATGGGAAAGAATTATTTGAAAACATGAAGGCTGCAAAATTACTGATATTGCCAGAGAGTTTGTAATCTCACATAGCATTGCATCCAGGCTCTGGGTAGCATTTCAAACCAATGGAACATGTTCCAGCAATTTGCTAAGAGGTTGCACTTGCTCTACCATGGAGCACGAAGACAGATTTTTGGTTATAATACAAAATGTAATCAATGCACCACAGAAGTTCATCTTTCAAATCAGTCCATTCAAACAGAGATACATGGATATCACCACAAACTGTGGCACATCTGTGAGCAGTAGACCTGTAGTCTGCATCCCTGTATCCACAGCTCATTGTAGAGCACATTTTCAGTAGTGTTGTATCCATAAAAATTGAACACGACACAAATGGGCTAATGTACTCTTTATAGATAAGAGATGTTTTAGGCTTTCATCTGATTCTAGACACCACTTGATCTGGTGTGAAAGTAGTACAGCTTACCATTGTGAGAATGTTCTTGAAAGGGGCAGATATAGTGGTTCTGGGGAATGTCCCCAGCATTGGGGAGGCATTTTTCTTAATGAATGCACTGAGCTACAAGTGTTGGAAAGGGACGATGACTGGTGAACAATACTGCAACAAAGTTCTTCAACGTCATGTTCGACTGTTCCGTGGTGCTGTAGATGAAGAATTCATTTTTATGGATGATAGTGCCACACCACATCATACACAAACAGTGGAGATACTTCTAGAGACCCAGGATATTAATCAAATCAAGTGGCCAGCATGCTCTCCAGATCTCAACCCCACAGAACACGTTTGGAAATGATAGGGGAATGCACTGCTGCTCAAAATTCCCCTCCAGAAAATAACAAAGGTCTTATTCTTATTCTGAAGGAGTTGGCCACTTTGTTTCAAGAATGATTGTATCGCTTGTTGCTAAGCATGCTATGACGTAAGAGCTGCATCACAATTTCGGGATGGATAATTCCATACTGAAATGTGTCTTCGCGTAGTTTTCTGTAAGCACTGTACATGAATTCCTTAACTATGTACTTAGGAAATTTGTAACTTTTGCAAAAAAACGTATCATAATTTAATTTGTACAAAATTTATAACACGTTTTTTTGTGTGATATAATTTATTAGCATGCTGACAATAAATTTATATCCACATTTGGCTGTAGTCATGAACGTTTTTTTATATACAGATAAAAATGTAGTTTGTCCTTAACTTTTGGACACCAGTGTAATACTGCTAGGTTTGTATTATCACAATGTATGATCTTGTTGTTTTTATTTCTTTAGTTAAATTCTCATTACATATTATCCTGATTTTATAATTGTCATGCAATGCTTTTAATATATTAGTTATTTTCTCTGGCATGCAATAGTATTTCATGAATTTGCAAATTACTTTTCTGTTTATGCAATTGAATGCTTTTTCGAACTCAACAAATCCCAAATACAGGGTGTTCTGCCATTCTATTGATTATCCAATAATTATTCGCAAAGTTATTTGGTTCATGCACGATATATCAAGTCTAAAAGCTGCTTGTTCTTTCCTCAGGTTGCATTCAACTTCATTGTTTCATTCTTTCTGATATTATTCTAGTGTATATTTTACTAATGATCAGAAGAGATATTCCTTTTTAGATTTTGTATTCTGTTGTATCCCCTTTCTTTGATATTTTCCCAAATAATCCTGTATTCTAGCCATCTGGCCTTTCTTCCTTTATCCATATTGCATTTAGAAACGAATACAGTATCTTTTGTAGATACATGTATATCTACTTTAAGTAGCTCTGCTGAAAACTGTCTATCCCTGCAGCATTTCTATAATTTTAACTACACTCTAATAATCTTCTCTCACTTCAAATTCTATTCAGTTTGCTAATAACACATCAACTCCATTCCTCTTCTTCATATGACAAACTTTATAGTACCTTGATAACTTATGCTTCTCAAGATCTTTCATAACTAATACTTTAAACTCTAATCTCCTTCTTCTTCAATGGAACAAGGACAACAATGCAAATTCATGGTACCCAAAGAAAGTCCTGATGTTCAAAGAAAGATCTCACTTCGCCACCTTTGATAATATCCAAAAGATCAGGTTTCTCTTCTTTGGCTGATTCATCTAGATTTTTCATGTACACACAGCCTCTTCATCCACCAAAAATCTTGGTGTCCTTTTCTATTCAAACACACTACTTCTTAAATGTACAACTGCTAACACTGACTAAATTCCATAAATGCAACGTTTTGTAATATTATTATTATTATTTTATTATTACGTGATACCTCCAAGGAGTTCAAAGACTCATCGAAGGAGGGCACCTACTCTACAACTCTCCATCTTCGCCACTTAATCCACCATCTACAGCAAACCACAACTACCATCATCATCTACACCAATACCATCTACTGCTTCCACCACCACCGACTAGTATTTTCACAGATAATCACAAACATCCATGCCCACAGCAGGATTCAAACCCTCAGGCTGGAGAGTGGATATGCTAACCACTCAGCCAACCAGGCTAGCCATATTTTGAGTGGTGTGGACCAAAAACCTCCATAAAATGTTTCTTCCCCCACCCTTTTTAAATCAAAGTCCAAGTTAAAGAAGAGAAGAGAAGAGAAAAGACTTACATTTGGTCTAATTAAATTTGAGTGATAATTTCTTTTTGCTTAAGGGTCAAAGCTGTATAACTAAGAGGAGACCTCCACATAGCCTTTAAAGGAATGCGGAGAACCGACCAGGGCTTCTGACATAATGTCCAATCCTCACCTTCTCGTGGTGCACCCTGTTGGGTATCTACTTTGATACTGAACGAATGAGGATGGGCTGGCAATTTGGGATTTAGCCGAACAAATTGTATTCTTATTGGTTAAACCAAAATAAAAAATGATGGTACAACATGACAAAATTTCATGCCGGCTGGGGCGTCGCCCGGTTAAACAAGGCCCCCGTTGTTTTCGCCAGGGAACCAGGGCGAACAGCGAAAAGTCAGCTACTGGAACAAATCTGAAAACAAACCCCAACTCAACATCACCAGAGTTAAAGATCGGTACTATCAACGTAAGAAGCCTGAATGGCAAAGAAATGGAGCTAGCTGAGGAATTAGATAAGTACCAGATCGACATAATAGGGGTGACTGAAACAAAAAAGACCAAAACTGTTGAGATCTTTCTGAGCAATAAATACAAAATGTTATATTCAGGCAATAACATTCAAGGAAAAGAAGGAGTAGCCATAGTATTCAACACAAAATACGAGGCTAATCTTCTTGAATGGCAGTCAGTCTCAAGTAGAGTAATGTGGGCAAATATGAGAATGGGGAACTGGACAATGAGACTTATTTGTGCCTATGTTCCCACAGAAGGTTCTACTAAGGTAGAAGTGGAGGAATTTTTTGAGGCTTTAGAAAAAGCAACTGACACAATGAAAAAGGAAAAGTTGGTCCTTGTTGGGGATCTAAATAGCAGAGTAGGAAATGATTGTGAGACATACAAAAATATTTTGGGAAAATTTGGAGAAAAGAGCAAAGCTAATAATAATGGCAAATATCTGTTGGATTTCTGCTCAGGACATGGACTGGTTATTACTAACACCATGTTCCAACATAAAAATGTGCACAAATTCACATGGAGAGAAGAGGCTAGGAATAAGAAAAGTCTCATTAACTATGTTATTGTTGATAGTGATGTTTTCTCCCTGGTGCAGGACACCAGAGTGTACAGAGGATTTGAAATTGGAAGTGATCACTATTTAGTCTTGAGCAGGATAAAATTGAATTTCATATCGAAAAGAATAACATGTAAGAAAGTTTTAAAGTGAATAAAAGTTGAGCAGCTCTCAGATGTCAACTGTACACTAAAATAAAGAAATATTATTGAAAAGAAAATGAAAGAGTTTGAGAACAGGAATCAAACCTTGGAGATTCAGTGGCAAACTCTGAAGGAAACATTGATTGATTCTGCCAGAGAGGCATGTGGTGAGGTTGTGTGCAAAGATAAAAAAATCAGAACTCCCTCGTGGACACAGGAAGTTAAAGAGGCAGTGAAGGAAAAGAAGAAAGCATATCAAAAGTTCCTGGCAAATAAGTCAGCTTTTACTCTTACAGAATACAGAGACAAATGTAAGAAAGCTAAACAGTGTGTAAAACTAGCTAAACAAAAGTCATGGGAGGACTTTGGCAAGAATATAGAAAATAAATATCAAGAAGGTGGCAAAATATTCTGGAGGTTGTTGAAGAAGCTTAGGAATGGAGGAAAGAGTGCTGTAAAAGGAATTAGAGATGATAAAGGTGAAATGAAAACAGGAGAAAAAAGATATCCTTGAAGTATGGAGTAATTACTTTGAAAAACTGCTAAATGAAACAAGCAGTGATGACAGCACAGTGATAAAAAACACTGACCAGGCATGCAGTCAGGAATACATATCCATACTTGAAGTAGAAAAAGCCATCAAAGGCTTGAAATGTGGAAAGGCAGCATGAGTAGATGATATTCGACCAGAAATGCTGAAGTATGGTGGTATAAGAGTCTTACAGTGGCTGCACTGCATAGTTCAGAAAGCCTGGACAGAGGGACGAATTCCCGATGATTGGAGTAGAGCTCTCATAGTACCCATATATAAAAAGGGAAATAAAACTGAATGTGAGAATTACAGAGGTATTTCCCTACTGAGTGTTCCTGGCAAGATCTATGCAAGTATACTTGAGAAACGGTTGAGAAGAATTGTGGAAGAAAAGCTTGGTGAAGAACAAGCTGGATTCAGGCCAAATAGAGGCTGTCAGGATCAGATCTTCACTTTACGACAAATAGTCGAGAAAGCATGGGAATATAACAAAGATCTGTATTTAAGTTTTGTCAATTTGGAAAAGGCATATGACAAGGTGCCAAGAGAGAAGCTATTCAATACGCTGCAGTTATATGGTGTCAATGGGGCATTATATCAAGCAATACTTAGTCTTTATTTGAGTTGTGAGTCAGCAGTTAGAATTGAAGGAAGTACAGGAAGATGGTTTAATGTTAAATCTGGTGTGAGACAAGGATGTACATTATCCCCTCTGTTATTCATTATCTATATGGATCACATTATGAAGGAAAGTGGTATTAAACCTGATATCAAAATTGGAGATGTTAATGTCAGCTCTTTGCTTCATGCGGATGATGTTATACTTCTAAATAAATCCGCTACAAGTCTGCAAGATTCTCTGACTAAATTGAATAGCTGTTGTAATAGATATGGTATGAAGGTCAGCAATAAAAAGACAAAAGACAATGAAAATAGGCAGAATCATTGAAAATGTCAACTGTGTTGTGAATGGAGAACCTGTGGAACAAGTAAAACATTTCAGCTACTTAGGCACAATTTTTACTGAAGATGGTAAACTAAATATAGAAATAGACAACAGAATCAGCAAAGCTGGTATCGTGGGAAGTCAATTGAATAAATTCATATGGAATAAGAAAGAAATTAGTCGGAACACTAAATTAGCTGTATATATACAAGACTGTGTTCAAACCAATTTTAACTTATGGATCTGAGAGCTGCGTCAGAAGTAAAACACTTGACCAAAGACTAGAGACCGCAGATATGAGAGTCCTGAGAAAGATTAGAGGCATGAACAGATGGCATCAATGGTAATATCATATTAAAAATGAGGATATTAGGAAAGAACTTGACATTGTCAGCATCCAGGAATGCGTTAGCAGAGCTAATCTCAGATGGTATGGTCACTTAAATAGAATGGGAGAGGAAAGATTAGCAAAACAAGTGTTCTCTGCCAGGTTGGCAGGAAAACGACCCAGAGGAAGACCAAGATATAGGTGGATTGATATGGTACAAAGTGCCTTAGACGATAGAAATATAAGATCTGATAATGTTGGAGTCTTGACAAGTAACAGACTGATTTGGAGGAAAATTGTAGATAGGAAGTTAGTAATGATGTAATTTTTTCATGTAGTACTGTCATATCCTGTACACCACTTGAGGGTACATGGCAGGAATTTGATGATGATGATGATGATTTCTTTTTTGAATTTTCAAAATATGTCTCTCTCTCTGCAGACATAAATATATCCATTCAAATCTAAACACAAACTGTATGAATATACGAAAGCTGAGAAAAAAATTATCCTCTAAAAATTTGAAACTTAAGTTAAATAATGAAATAGCAGACAAGTATATTTTAAATGAGTCAGGACTACTAATTCTCAATTCAATATTTTACCATGCTTCATTTTCATTTTATAAATGATCTGCTTACCTGATGACCTCTTTGCTCTAGCTTGATATATTGGCCTAGTATTATAACGTTGGAATTTTGACTTTTTCTTAACGTTACGTGATGTACTCATCATATCCAGCAGTTCAGGAATTATTTCTTGTTTGCCTTCTCGAAGTATATTCACCAAATCTTTTGCCTGATTTGCATTATCATAAGTGAAAAGAGTGTAAGCTGTTCCAGATCTATCATATCGTCCTGTTCGCCCAATACGATGTACATAATCTGATGAGTCTTGTGGGAAATCATAGTTGATCACATATTTAATATCAGTGACATCTGCAAAACAAGTAAATTTTAAAATTTTTAGTGGGCAAATATGCTATGAAAACATATATGACTAATATTATGTAAAGAAATGAAGCAAAATGCATAAATGAATGAACATGTGAATATATTATTATTATATAGTTATCTCAATGGAGTCAAAAGATTCATCACGTTAAACATTATTCACACAATATTTATCATGCCTCTCCTTAAATTTATTAGTCATTTGGACACTCACGACTACAGTTTGCAATCCATTTTACCACTCATTCACCGTTCTCCAAGCAAAAAGTCTAGTCTACACACCCTTATTAACCACACTTTTACACAAGAAGAGAGGAATGGTAACCCATTCCTCTCTTCTTACTCGTCAGTTATGGAAAAATTTCTTTGGTGTCAATCTTATATAATCCTTTAGTAATTTATAAGTCATGTATCATTTATCATGTCCTCTCTCTTCTGTCAACTAAACTTGCCACCACATCTTTAATTTATCCTCATATGGAGTATTCCACAGACCAGTCACCAGCTTGGTCATTTGTCTCTGAATCTCCTCCACCAGCTGCTGCTCCCTAAGAAACCTAGTGATCAAATCTGTGCACACTAGTCAAGATGCAAGCAAATGATAGCTTTTAGACTCTTATAAAGAGGGATAACCTCCTGATCTTTATTTGTCAATGTATTCTTCAACATCCAAGTAATCCTCAAGCCATTTTGTCAACTTTTGCAATATACCCCATTCATATCTTCAAATTTTTGTCCACTATCACACACACATCCCTAGCCTCAGCAATTTCCTGCAAACCCTTCTGTAAAGTCATTACCAACCCATTTAGATCAGAAACCTGGGAAACTGCACCCAGCTCTTCATGATCATTCCTGCACCAACACTCACTTGTACCAGGGATGGTGAGACACATGCTTGATTTCATATCCCCTTAAACCTCTACTCTCTCTCTCTCTCTCTCTCTCTCTCTCTCTGAATTTGCATTTCCAACTACTCATTAAACAACATTTTCTCCATTCAATTCCATCCAAACTTCGAACTCAAAACCATTCAACTGTAGTCCATCAGGCAGGAATATACAAGTTCTTTCATTCATCAAATTCATTCCATATATCTAAAATCTGCACACCGTTCTGTCTGTACAATCTTTTCATTGACTCATTGGCAATTACAGTCCTCAATTCTGTCTTCTGCCTCATATCAAGGCAGAAGACTCTTTTTAATTTCTGTCTTTTCATTTTCATTTCTTCCAGCAACTCTTTCATATTTCATTGCATATTTCTTACATTTCAAATCATTTGCACCTGCCCAAACAATCAACTCTTTCACTTCCCTTCTGCAAACTAACAGTTTCATTAAGATCCTGTATCTTCATATCTGGGAAACATGCTCTCATCACGTTCTCATTAAATATAACTCTTATCATTGAATCTCCACAGAATACTTTCTTACTACCAGTTTTGCACATGTTCACACTTTTCCTTTTAATCTCCTTCTTGCTATATCACACACCAATCATTCTCCTCCAGTCACTCAAGCTTGTGTTTTGTTATGTGAAACATGCTATTTCTCTCATAATTGTCACTGCATTATCCATTACTTTCAGCCATAATTTTATACTCTCATTCATATTTCGTACAATATCATACACTGCTTTCATTACATTCTGTACAACATTTTCACTATCCTGCTTTGCATTGTTAATACCCTTTTCATAGCATTACTTCATTTTCCAGATTTCCACCCAACGCATATTTCTTGCATTCTTTTATGAAACATTTCTGATGCAAGATTAACATGGGAACACTAATTCTACAGAGACATCTTAATGCACATTGATCTTGTTCATTCTCTGGTGGATATATTTCCTGTCAGCCTAGCATCAAATACTTGTTTTGCTAATCATTACTCTCACATTCTGTTTAAGTGACACTTGAATGCTAATAATGTGAAGTTTGTTTCCAATATCTTCATTTAAGATTCTGCCATTCATATCATCTGTTCATTCCCATATTTTTTTCTCTCTCCAGAACTCTCATATTTATGATTTTTATGCTATGATCAATTGCTTTATTTTTAACTCGACTCTCAAACCCATAAGTTTAAACTGACTTAGTCTCTTATTATATTTACATTAAAGTTTTCACTAATTTCTCTCTTAAAATTTATATACGTTTATTTAACTCAATCACTACCATATCAGCCTACTACCTTTACTGTAAACTGTGCTAAACAGTTGAAATATTTAACTTGTTCTGTAGATTCTCTATTGGGAACACACTTTAGATTTTTTCCCACTTCATAGAAAATTTTTCACGGCAATTATTCAATTTAGATAAAGAATTCTGAACACTTATATTGGATTTATTAGAAATATAACATCATCTACATAAACCTTAAATGGATATTTCCAATTTCAATATCAGGTTTTAAGCCATTTTTCGGTATTAGTTTATGAAATGCACTGCTCACCAACAACTGTAAAATTTAAAAATCATGTGCCTTACATATGCTATATAAATGATGTCACCAAGAGTTGTGTTATTGGTTGGTTTCTAGGTGTTTGTTTTTGATGTTTAAGACTATGCTTTCTTTTCTTGTGTGAAGGCAATCTCAACTTTTTTTTTCCCATTATATTTATATTTCATTATATTTCCATAGTGCGGTTGAAAGAACAACAGAACATTGTACCCTTCAATTGGAAAAGACCTGGGTTCGATTCTTGTTGTGACGAGGGGAATCCTTATATGGACTTTTTAAATTAAAGGTGAGTTAGCCAATCTTACATGGAGGTAGCAGGGTTTTTTCTCCTGGAAACTCTGGTTTTTCATTTCGCGTGGAGACAAATCGGCCTTCACAACACAAGCAATTTACAGATAAAAAATACTGTTGGGGATGATGATGGATGGTAGATGGTGTTGATGGTAGTAATGTTGTAGTAGGAAAATTAAGTAGTAGTGGAGAGGGTGAGATGTATTTAACCAAGTAGAGTAGACTGCCCTCCTGGCAATAAGTCCTTGGACTCCCGATGTAAGGTAATTGCATTCCAATGTAAGGTGAAAGAACTAACTGGAAGTGTCACATAATAATAATAATTTAATTTGTTGTTTGTAGCAGTATTTCTGGTAACATGGTTGTTGGGCTGTTTTTTGTGTGTGTGTGTGTGTGTGTGTGTGTGTGTGTGTGTGTGTGTGTGTGTGTGTGTGTGTGTGTGTGTGTGTTAATGACCTATGTGAAGGAGTTGTTGGATGAAGCAAAAAAAGAAGGAAAAGAAGATAAAGATCATAAGTCTCCTAGCATGATATGACAGAGGCCAACTGAGGAGGAGGAGGGATTGATAGCAAATAAATCAATGCACCTCTTGTGCAGAAGGAAGATGTAGAGTTTGTAGACTATGGTATCAGTTTGATGGAAAGAAGGCTTTGTATAATGCTGATGGGCTGCACTTGAATAGTTCTGGTGTCTCGAGAGAGCTTTGTTCACCAAGAGTGGTGAAGCGCAAAGTCGGCAAAACTTACATAATTAGGGTGAGTGTGAGAATGGCTAATAAATGTGAAATCTAGTCTCTCAAACAACAATATTGAAAAGGGTAGTAAATTCAGTAAATAAAGATGAATGGGAGTGGGGTGGGGGGGGGGTAAAAGATGCTGTTTCTATATACTAATCCCAGAAGTATCAAGAACAATAGGGAGGAGTTTCTGGCAATGGTTAGTGCAACCTCAATAAAAGTTATAGGCATTAGTGAAATAGCTAACAGCAGATGATGTACTTACAGGGATAGAACGTGAAGGGATTAGTATTTTCAGGGAAGATAGAGAAGACAGGATGGGATAAGGGGTACTGTTGATGGTAACAACCAAAAATAATAGGAAACAGGTGGGAAGGCAGAAGTTCTTTTGAAGCAGTCTGGTGTGAGACTATGGTCATTAAGATAAAATATATGGTTGGTTGCTGATATAGGTCAGGTCAGAGATGACCTGGAAAACATGCATTATCAAATAAGTACAATGAGAGCAAGTTGAGAAATTATTATGGGGACTTTGACCAGGAAGATACAGACCGGAAGGAAGAAAGATCACATGGTAAGACAGAAACAGAATTTATACACCTAGTAAGAGATAATTACTTGATGGAAAATGATGTTAATAATATCAAACATACAACTGTGGAAACTGACAATAACGAAATGGAAATCAATAAAGAAATAGTGTGCACTTAAATGTTATCCTTCATAGTACAAAGCACAAAATTGAAAATCTGCAAAAAGTGGCAAGGGTTAAGCAAGGCTGAAAAAAGAAAGAAGCAGGTAATCCGAATGAATAATACAGCCTGACTGAACAAACAAGAAAAACAAGTAAAGGAGAAAATTATGTATGGAGACAATAATCAGGGGAGTACTTACCGAAAGTATGACAAAATCGTGTTTCCCGGGTGCAAAAATTCACGATATTAGCCACGCTATCCAGATGCAAAAAGCTAAGTCAAAGGAAATGATTTTCTTGGTTGGTACCAATGATTTGAGAGGCGAGAAGTATTCTATGAGAGAGGATGTAAAGGAGTTGTTAGAAGAGGCAAAATTGAAGAGTGAGAAGGTGAAGATTGCAGGTCTCCTACCATGATAGAGGCGAACTGAGGAGGAGGGCATTGATAGCCAATGAGTCTATACATAGATTGTGTAAAACAAATGATGTAGAATTTGTGATCTCTGTTTGACGGAAAGAAGGATTTGTACAATGCAGATGGACTACATCTGAATGGTTTTGGTGTTAAACGTCTGGACAGAGTTTTGTTCACCGAGCATGCTGACATGTAAATTCAGAGAAACTTAAGCAATTATGGTGGAAGCAAGTGAGTGTGAGAATGACCACGTGAGGAATCTGGTCTCTCGAGCAAAAATATTGAATAGTTAGTCAATTCAGAAAATAAACATCGATGGGACAATAAAGGGATGTTGCCGTTTTTATATACTAATGCCAGAAGTATCAGGAACCAGAGGGATGAGTTTTTGGCATTGATTAGTGCAGCCTTGCCAAAAATTATAGACATTAGTGAGACTTGGCTAACAGCAGATGATGTAGTTACAGGGATTGAATGTGAAGGGTTTAGTATTTTCAGGGAAGATAGAAAAGATATGATGGGGGGGGGGGAGTACTGTTGATGATAGCAGATGATTTGCAACCAAAAAGAATAGGAGACAGGCAGGAGGGTGGCTGTTCATTTGAAGCAATCTGGTGTGAGATTAAAACCAGTAAGACAAAATATACAGTGGGTTGTTTATAGGCCAGGGAATTCAACAGATGATTTGGAAGACATACATTGCAAAATTAGTACAATGAGTATAGGTTGAGTGATTATTATGGGGGACTTCAACTATGGAGATATAGACTGGAAGGAAAAATTATCACATGGCAGAAAGGAAATAGAATTTATACACCTGCTGAGCGATAATTACTTGAGGTAGCATGTGATGGAGGGAACTAGAGGTGGGAGAGTATTGGACCTGGTCATAGGATTAGAAGAGCTATCCATAATCAAGTTGACAACATTGCCTCCAATTGGTGAAAGTGACCATGAGGTCTTGATTTGGCATTATGATCATCTTCATAATCCCAAATCAAAAATCTGATTATAATCTGATTATGAGAAGAATTTAGCCGAGCAGCCCAAGGTAATCCCAAAAAGTTCTTTAGTTATGTGGCAAATAAAAGGAAGAATAACTATAGAAGATTAACCTTAATGAGTGATGATGGTCAAGAGAACACAGAAGTGGATAAAATAGTTGAGTTACTTAGTGACCACATAGCAAGCATATATCTTCCTAGTGAGGTTACTGCTTTAATGTGAGAACAGAGGTGGATGAATTGGAGGTCCTTATGATATTGCAAAATCTCAATGTAAATACGGTTGTTGGATTAGATGGGATATCAAGCTAGGGTTTTGCAAGAAATGCGCAAGAGAACAGGCAATGTCTTTGACTAAGCTGTTTAATTTAAGTCTCAGCTTTGGTAGAATTCTAAGAGAGTGGAAGGAGAACAAAATAATTCCTTTGCATAAGGGAGGTTTTAAGACTACAGTGCAAATTATAGACCAATCAGTATCTCAGGCGTGGTGGTAAAAGTATTAGAAAAATTGTTAAAAAAGAGAATTCAAGAATGGATAGATAAAAATATGTTACTGTATGAGAGTCAACATGACTTTGTGAAGGATTGGTCATGCCTTAGTAATTTACTAACTTTTTATACTAGAGCAGCAGCTGAGTTGGATGAAGGAAATGTCTACATGATGATTTTTTTTATTTATAATATAACACCTCCAGGGAGTCGAAAGACTCATTGAGGGAGGGCACCTACTCTACAACTCTTCACCAACTACAACTAACCGCAACTACATCGATGCCATCAACAACCACCGCTAGTATTTACGTGGACAATCACAAACATCCATGCCCAGGGCAGGATTCGAACCCGCAGCCTTTTGGTTAGAGAGAGCAGATAAGATAACCAGGCTGGGTTAGCTTATCTGCTAACCCAGCCTGGTTAGCAGATATGCTAATTAAAACAAATTAAAACAAATGGGGATGAATATGAGACTGGCTAAGTCAATAAGATGGTGACTACTGGACAGATATCAAAAAGTCATATATGGAGGGACAGAATCGAGGCAAAAACAGGTGACTAGTGGAGTGCCACAAGGTTCAGTGCTGGGACCTTTGTTTGGGACCATTGCTGTTTAATTTATACAAAAATGATATAGGAAAGGCAAGGACAATCAAGGAAAAGAAGGAGTGGCAATAGTACTCAACATTGAATATGAGGCTAATCTTCTCGAATGGCAGGCAGTCTCGAGTAGAGTGATGTGGGCAAATATGGGAATGGGGAACTGGACAATGAGACTTATTTGTGCCTATGGTCACACAGACAGTTCTACAAAGGTAGAAGTGGAGGAATTTTTTGAGTCTTTAGAGAAAACAATTGACACAATTCAAAAGAAAAAGTCAGTCCTTGTTGGGGATCTAAATATCAGAGTAGGAAATGATTGTCAGACATACAAAAATATTTTGGGAAAATTTGGAGAAAAGAGCAAAGCTAATAATAATGGCAAATACCTGTTGGATTTCTGCTCAGGACATGGACTGGTTATTACTAACACCATGTTCCAACATAAAAATGTGCACAAATTCGCATGGAGAGAAAAGGCAAGGAATAAGAAAAGTCTCATTGACCATGTTATTGTTGATTAGTGATGAAAGTTTATTTTTCACTAGGTTAGAATATAATAAATTTAGTTTAATCCTTTATCCCAGTGAGAGCAAACAAAGTTTGCACCTGAAAATATCTTCAGGACTGAATACAGTGTTGTACTATCTTACCTGGGTAAGTAGCACAACACCAGGCAACTCGTAGCAAAGGTGGGGCAAGTTACCAACACTCCTAACCCAGTATCTCCCAAAATGCAAAACCCATCTCCTTGTGGATATGTATACTGTTATACATTAAGGGATTGGCCACTACCCAGACTAGTTTTGACCTTTATTGAGGTCTCTTCAGTGGGAGCCAGGCCCAGAGTTGGGGATACCAGGCAGAAGCAGTAGCAAGGTCATCTTTACCTATATTCAGTCCTGAAGATATTTTCAGGTGCAAACTTTGTTTGCTCTCACTGGGATAAAGGATTAAACTAAATTTATTATATTCTAACCTAGTGAAAAATAAACATTCAACATCTTTCTCTAAATCCAGAGTAATTTAATAAAAAAAGGTGGCAAACATTTTGGCAACTCCTATAGGTAAAGATGACCTTGCTACTGCTTCTGCAACTCTGGGCATGGCTCCCATGGAAGAGACCTCAATAAAGATCGAAACTACTCTGGGTAGTGGCTAATCCCTTGATGCATAACAGTATATGTAGGCTGTTATTTATACAGAAAACAGATTACCTTTAATCGTGATCATTTACATGGTCTTTTTCGAAGTAACTACTGTCAGACGTAATGCATTTGTCCCAACATTGCGTCCAGTTCTTAAACACATGTGAGAGTCCGTTTTTTGAGAGTTCTTTCAAAACCGCCTCCACAGCTTTTACACATGCTTTGTTGCTTTCGAAATGGCGGCCTCTTAGTGGTTTCTTGAGCTGAGGAAACAGCCAGAAATTGCACGGTGCGAGATCAGGACTGTATGGAGGGTGTGGGAGGATGTTGTTCTTCTGCAAAATGTCAACTACACAACCAGCAATATGTGGCCTTGCATTATCGTGGTGCAATAAGAAGCCATTCTTCAGCAATGGACGCTTCCTTTTGACGTGCTTGATGATAATCGCTGCTGTGTTGATCATTGTCTCTGTGATGGACATTGAAGGTCTTCCCTCACATTCAAGATCTTCCACATTTTGCCTTCCTTCCTTAAAAGTTTTATTCCAGCGAAAAACACCTGTCCTCGACATTGCTTCATCGTGGAAAGCTTCGCGTATCGTGTTAAAAGTGTCCGATGCCAATTTTTGCAAACACACAGAAAATTTAATCACCAAACGCTGTTCCAAGGACACTTTCATTTCGAAGACTGGTTGCACCTCGTAGCTGCGCCGATGAGCAGTTACGTTTAGTCGCGTGACAGTCTGGCACATCAGCCAGTATACGTCATCAATCAACCTCTTTTGTTAATACATACAGCAACGTTATTCCACAGAAATGAATATTCTGATGAGTGGTTTCGCCACAGTAAAATTAGTCTTATTACTTACTGAACAGCCCACATACATATCTGAAAGGAGATGTGTTTTGCATTTTGGGAGATACTGGGTTAGGTGTGTTGGTAGCTTGCTCCACCTTTGCTACGAGTTGCCTGGTGTTGTACTACTTACCCAGGTAAGATAGTACAACACTATATTCAGTCCTGAAGATATTTTCAGGCGCAAACTTTGTTTGCTCTCACTCGGATAAAGGATTAAACTAAATTTATTATGTTGATAGCGATGTTTTCTCCCTGGTGCAGGACACCAGTGTACAGAGGACTTGAAATTGGAAGTGATCACTATTTAGTCTTGAGCAGGATAAAATTGAATTTCATATTGAAAAGAATGACATTTAAGAAAGTTTTAAAGCAAATAAAAGTTGAGCAGCTCTCAGATGTGAACTGTAGACTAAAATATACAAAGATTGTTGAAGAAAAAATGAAAGAGTTTGAGAATAGGAACCAAACCTTGGAGAATCAGTGGCAAGCCTTGAAGAAAACCCTGATTGATTCAGCTAGAGAGGCATGTGGTGAAGTTGTCTGCAAGGATAGAAAAATTAAACTTCATGATGGACCCAGGAAGTTAAAGAGGCAGTGAAGGAAAAGAAGAAAGCATATCAAAAGTTCCTGGCAAATAAGTCAGCTTTTACTCTTACAGAATACAGAGACAAATGTAAGAAAGCTAAACAGTGTGTAAAACTAGCCAAACAAAAGTCATGGGAGGACTTTGGCAAGAATATAGAAAATAAATATCAAGAAGGTGGCAAAATATTCTGGAGGTTGTTGAAGAAGCTTAGGAATGGAGGAAAGAGTGCTGTAAAAGGAGTTAGAGATGATAAAGGTGACATGAAAACGGTTGAAAAATATATCCTTGAAGTATGGAGTAATTACTTTGAAAATATGCTAAATGAAACAAACAGTGATGACAGCACAGTGATAAAAAAAACACTGATGAGGCATGCAGTCAGGAATACATATCCATACTTAAAGTAGAAAAAGCAATCAAACGCTTGAAATATGGAAAGGCAGCAGGAGTAGATGATATTTGATCAGAAATGCTGAAGTATGGTGGTAAAAAAGCCTTACAGTAGCTGCACTGCATAGTTCAGAAAGCCTGGACAGAGAGACGAATTCACGATGATTAGAGCAGAACACTAATAGTGCCCATATATAAAAAAGGAAATAAAACTGAATGTGAGAATTACAGAGGTATTTCCCTACTGAGTGTTCCTGGCAAGATCTATGCAGGTATACTTGAGAAACGGTTGAGAAGAATTGTGGAAGAAAAGCTTGGTGAAGAACAAGCTGGATTCAGGCCAAATAGAGGCTGTCAATATCAGATCTTCACTTTACGACAATTAGTCAAGGAAAGCATGGGAATATAACAAAGATCTGTATTTAAGTTTTGTCGATTTGGAAAAGGCATATGACAAGATGCCAAGAGAGAAGATATTCTCTCTTGGCATCTTGTCATATGGTGTGAATGGGGCATTATATCAACCAATACGTAGTCTTTATTTGAGTTGCAAGTCAGCAGTTAGAATTAAAGGAAGTACAGGAAGATGGTTTAATGTTAAATTTGGTGTGAGACAAGGATGTACATTATCCCCTCTGTTATTCATTATCTATATGGATCACATAATGAAGGAAAGTGGTATTAAACATGATAAAAAATTGGAGATGTTAATGTCAGCGCTTTGCTTTATGCGGATGATGTTATACTTCTAAATAAATCCACTAAAAGTCTGCAAGATTCTCTGACTAAATTAAATAACTGTTGTAATAGATATGATATGAAGGTCAGCAATAAAAAGACAAAGACAATGAAAATAGGCAGAATCATTGAAAATGTCAATTATGTTGTGAACAGAGAACCTGTGGAATAAGTAAAACATTTCAGCTACCTAGGCAGATTTTTAGTGAAGATGGTAAATTAAATATGTAAATTGACAAGAGAATCAACAAAGCAGGTATGGCAGGAAGTTAGTTGAATAAATTCATATGGAATAAAAGAGAAATTAATCGGAACACTAGATTAGCAGTATACAAGACAGTATTCAAGCTAATTTTAATTTATTTATCTGAGAGCTGGGTCAGAAGTAAAACACTTGACCAAAGACTAGAGACCACAGATATGAGAATCCTAAGAAAGATTGGAGGTGTGACAAGATGGCATCAATGGCAATATCATATTAAAAACGAAGATATTAGGAAAGAACTTGATATTGTCAGCATCCAGGAATGCGTTAGCAGAGCTAATCTCAGATGGTATGGTCACTTAAACAGAATGGGCGAGGAAAGATTAGCAAAACAAGTGTTTTCTGCCAGGTTGGCAGGAAACGACACAGAGAAAGACCATGATATAGGTGGATTGATATGGTATAATGTGTCTTAGACGATAGAAATATAAGATCTGATAATGTTGGGGTCTTGAGAAGTAATAGACTGATTTGGAGGAAAATTGTAGATAAGAAGTTAGTAATGATGTAAATTTTTCATGTAGTACGTTCATATCCTGTACACCCTTTGAGGGTGCATGATAGGAATTTGATGATGATGATGATATAGGAAATAACCTGAAAGGAAATATTCAGTTGTTTGCTGATGATGCGAAATTAGGTAGAGCAGTGGTCGCCAAAGTGGTCGATATTGATCCCCATGGGTCGATATAACATTGTTAAGGGGTCGATTCGGGCTCAGCGGTCGATAGAAAAATATAAGACATCATTGTATGGATAATATTTAATTCGGTTAACTTGGATTACCTCCATCCTGAATGACAGCGCAATTAAGAGTGAATCGTGGGAACAGTGACATGAATAGGATCTGCAAGATGGAGCAAGGTCATGAAAATAGTTACGGAGGACAATTAAGTAGGCCAAAATAACGTATTTACCAATAAAGGGATGTCGGTGGTTTTATATATAAATATATTTTATATATTATTTATCCCTCCTATCAAATATGTAATGTTAAGAAGAACGTCAGAAACAAAAACACATCCCTTTGACATTAAGCCAATATAATAATATATACTATATTATGCATACAATAAACACTGTAACTATAAAATAAACAATCTAAAAATTCACATAAGCGTCTTTTTTGCTTGTCCTATTATAATTATGTAATAGTAAAATAGAGGGGGTCGATAAAAAGTCAAGAAACTCCTGAATGGGTCGACAGTCAAAGAAGTTTGGAGACTCCTGAGGTAGAGTAATAGTTAATCAAGGTGATGTGGAGAGCTTGCAGGATGATTTAAATAAGCTGTCGTTATGTACAAAAATTAATGGGTGTCAGTTGAATGTCGAGAAATGTAAAGTTATGCACTTTGGCATAAATAGATTACAAGCCATTTATCATATTAATGGCATTGTACTCCAGGAAACAGATGAAGCTAGAGATTTAGGGGTGGTGGTAGACAGAGGGTTAAAGTTTGAGCAAAGCTTCTTAAAGTGTGGGTTGCGATCCCATATGGGGTTGTGTAACTGAATGTGGGGGTCGCAAAAAATTTAGCAACAGTAAAAGGTTTCTGAATGCGCAACAACCAAAAATTAATCCAGAATCAAATGCGTAATGAATTCAAGGTGTTTCTGGCAGTGCTCACCCATGTGGCATCGTGCAACTTCAGTGTAGCCTTGGTTCTGAACACACAACATGCGCACTTTGCACTGCCCATGCAGTCAAGCCATGCAATGCCAATGAATGCTGACATACATACCTTGGCTCAGATTTGAGACTATTGTATGTTATGAATTGCAGTGTTTTTACTGTACATATATAAAAATTTTTCTGCTCTTACAGAAACATAATATTTTAATTACAAAAATAAAGACTTAATATTTTCCTACCATCATTCATACTGTCATAACCGAAAAAATTTTTTTTTGGTTATGGATAAGTGGCTAAATTTAGACAGAAGAGGTAAAAATACTGATGACAATGTAGCACAGACTTTGCTACCAAAAAAAAAAGAAAATATGTCGAATCATTTTTGAAATATGGATTTACTTCTAATAATCATGATGATGATGTGGAAATGCCTCTTTGCGTAATTTGTAATGAAGTTTTGGCTGCGGAGAGCATGAAACCAGCCAAACTAGAATGACATCTTAATATCAAGCATGCAGCGTACTGCAATAAACCAAAGGAATATTTTGAACTAACTACTTTTAAAATCTTCAAATAAAGAAAAACAATGTTTTGAGAAATTTATTACTGTCAATGAAAAGTATTCACTTGCATCTTACGAAACGTCTTATTTAATTGCAAAAACTAAAAAGCCCTATGCAATAGGAGAAGATCTCGTGTTACCTGCTGCTATTAAAATATCAGAAATAGTTCATGGGAAAAAGTATGGGGATGAAATTTGTAAAATTCCTTTATTGAATGATACTGTTTCCAAAAGAATTTCTGAAATTAGTAATGACCAATTCCAGCAGCTTATTACCAGGCTTAAGGGCAACACAAAATTTGCAATTCAGTTAGATGAAACAACTAATATTTCTACCATGGCACAGTTGTTACTTTATGTAAAACTTAAAGTCTCATGTAAAATCTTGAAGTCGATGAATTTTTCAAAAATGAAGGTTTACGATGGAAAAATTGTGTTGGAGTCTGTACAGATGGTGCTGGAGCAATGATGGGTGAGAATGTTGGATTTGTAGAAAAAAAAAGTTAAAGCTGGTGGCAATGAACATATCACTTTTACTCACTGCATGGTCCATCGGGAGGCACTCGTAACCAAAAAAATATCACCAGAGTTAGATGTTGTGCTTCGCGATACTATCAAAATCATTAACTTCATTAAAAGCTGTGCTGTTAACAGTCGTTTGTTTTCAAATCTTTGCAAAGACATGGACTCTACAAAAGCTCATTACTACATGCAGAGGTAAGGTGGCTCTCGAGAGGGCGAAGTTTAAACAGATTACTGAAATTGAAAGATGAAATTGTTATATTTTCGACTGAACAGAAATCCAATTTTGTTAATATTTTTCATAATGACTCATGGTTTTCATAATTGTGTTATTTGTCGGATATTTTCGAAAAACTCAATGATTTAAACATGTCGCTTCAAGGAAAAAATTGTAACATATTTATGTTAAGAGATAAAATTGAAAGTTTTACTAAATAAGTTAACATATGGAAGAATAGGGTGGAAAATGATTCTTTAGAAATGTTTACAGCTACAGGTGATTTTATAATTGAAAATAACCTTCCCAAATATTTAATTGTAAAAGTTATTATTGATCATCTGAAGTGCCTGGAGACATAGTTTCAGAAATACTTGCCTTTAATTCTAAAAAAAAAAAAAAAAAGCGAGCACCTCTTTATAAGGCCTTGATATGCCCACATCTGGATTATTGTGCTCAGGTCTGGTCTCCTTGGTTTCTTGGGGATGTGGAAGCGGTGGAGAGGATTCAAAGGCGAGTGAACAAGATGGTGAGTGGCCCGTGGAATGTGCCCTATGAGGATAGACTGAAGGTGTGTGGATTGCAGAAGTTGGTTGAAAGGAGAAAAAGAGGGGATATGATAGAAACGTTTAAGTTGCTTAAAGGATTTTATAGGATAGACGAGGGGAAATGTTTCAGCAATTGGCTAGAGGGACCAGAACAAAGTCATCCCTGGAAGTTGAATAAAGGTATGGTCAGTAGGGGTGTGAGGACTAGATTTTTTGCTTGGAGAGTGGTGAATGAGTGGAATGGGTTGCCAGAGTCAGTTGTGAGTGCTTTTTCTATTAATGGGTTGAAGGAGAAGTATGACAGATTGTGTGGATAGATTGGGTATTCCACGATGAGTCTTTGAATTCCATGGAGTTCAAAGACTCATCGTGGAATAATAATCGTGGTATAATAATAATAATAATACTTGAGAAGAAATTAAGAAAAATTGTGGAAGAAACTTTGGGAAAGAACATACAGGCCAAATAGTGTTTTTCAGGATCAGATTTTCACAAAGAGTTGCAAAGTCACATAGAAATAAAACAACGATCTGTATTCAATTTTTGTATATCTAGAATAGACATGTGACAAGGTATCAAGAGTATAGTTGTTCAAAATGCTTTGATTAGATGTGTGAGTAGGACATTTTATTGACCTATACACAACCTATATATGAGTTGTAAGTCATCAATTAGAACTGAAAAAGGAAGATAGATTGATGAAAAAATCAGGTGTGAGACAAGGGTGCATGCTATTTCCATTGTTATTCAAAATCTATGTTTTGTTTTTTTTATATTCCTCCCACGCACAAAAGACAGAAGAGCCTATAGCAAACAAATGTCATGTGTGGGAAGAGTCAGGAGTAAAGTAATCCATGAATATTGCCTGGTTGGCCGAGTGGATAGCGAATCCACTCTCCAGCTAAAAGGCTGAGGGTTCGAACCATGCCGTGAGCATGGATGTTTGTGATTGTCTGTGGAAATACCAGTGATGGTCGGTGGTAGATGGTGTTTGTGTAGTTAAGGTCAGCTGGTGATTGAATGTTGGAGACGGAGTTGTAGAGCAGGTGCCCTCCCTCAATGAGTCCTTGGACTCCTTGGAGGTGTCAAATAATAATAATAATAATAATAAAAATATTCTTCTTGAACTATTAGACACTGCAGTTCTTTGGAAATGTTTCATGAGGGAGGCTGTTCTACAGAACTGAGCTGGAAGGAATGAAAAAAGATTGAAAGAAGAAGAAGAATGAAAGATATAGTCCAGTCGCATACCCTCCAACTTATGCTGTTTGTAAAAGAGGGTGAGTGACTGACAAGTATCAAAAAGTAGTATATGGATATGTGAAAGAATGATCTGAGTAGGTTGAAACTGTGGGCATGTATAAATAGATATCAGCTCAGTGTAGCTTTACGCACTTGGATGTGATCAGATCTTCAGTGGCATATCACATTGGTGTGTATGGAGGGCAGAGGACAAATTATCCTATAAGAAACTGATCAGACTAGGAAATTTGGAGGTTTAGTCATCTAGCAAAGATGGCAAATACAACCCAGAAGATAACACAACGTTAAAACGAACACTGAACTGTAAGGATAAGGAAGCCATTTTGACTTTAGTCGCTTTATATGATCTCACCTATCAGATGTACACAGATCTAGTTTCCTGGTTTTCAAAGTTATGCAGATACAACAGAGAGGAAGTATTAGGATTGTGAAATAAAGATTAAGAGAAGGTGTAGACTGCAGACAACACTAGTAAACCGAGCAAAAAGAAGCGATCAGCAAGAGACCTACAACTTCTGAAAGGGTCATATAGTATACTGGAATGGAATTTTTCATTTTACAGAAGACAGGAGATGACATCCTTGGAAGGTGAAAATAATGTGGTCAAGACATGGGCAATATCTAGATTTTTTTGACATACACAGAGTGGTATATGGTTGGAATAACTTACCTTTTTAGGTAGAGAGTGCAAGCAGTATGAATGAAGTTAAGAAAAAGTATGACAGCTGTTGTGAATGATGAGTATCTTTTCTCGAGGAAAACCTGACCTAAAGGTCTCTAATAACACGTGGTGTGACCATTTAATTCCAGGAATGCGCCTGTAAAAAACCTACTTTCGGAACTATATATTACATAATACTACTTAATACTAACAGTCTTTCTTTTTAAATTTACTATGATGGAGCATGGTGGTTTTTTCCCCAGGAGATTCAAATAGAGAGCACATCATCTGCATATCTTAGCCAAATATCTCAGTCCCTCTCAAATCTTCTATCTGGCTAAGATATGTAAATGATGCAATTTCTATTTAGCCTCATGGCCCAGACGCATTAAATTCCTTCCTCAGTCACCTCAATAGCCTACATTCAAGAATCCAGTTTATGATGGAAAAGGAAAATAACAATAGTCTACTCTTCCTAGACACCTTAGTAACACACCTTCATAATGGTAATCTTTCCTTCACTATATATAGAAAACCCACTAACACAGGTAGATGCATTCACAAACTTTCCCATCACCACCCCTCTCAACATTATGGTATTATTAAAACTCTAACCATTAGAACCTAGAACCTATAATCTTTGTTCCAGTGGAACCTCTCTTTCAGCCAAACTCAACCACATACACAACACCTTCCTTTCCAATGGCTACAGTGATTACAGAATTCAAAAATAATCATTCCCCACCCCAATTCCTTGACCAATTCTTCAGAATGATTTCAGAAATGCCATCACTATTCCCTACATCCGTGGCACATCAGAAAAAAATAGTAAGGTCTTTTAAAGAGTACAACCTCTACACAGCTTTCAAGCCCTACTGGAAACTTGCTACCCTTATCTGATCAACTCCCTCCTCTCTCAGTGCCTGGAGTATATAAAGTACCCTGTTCCTGCAATTTGGCTTACTTCGGGCAGACGGGTAGATCAGCAACCATCCATTTAGAACAGGGGGTCTCCAAACTATGGCCTGCGATATGATTTTATCTGGCCTGCCAATTGGACTAATTTTTCAATAAGAATCGAAAAAAAAAAATCACGGGGTGTTGATAGATTTCAAATACATTAATTAAAATTGTGTTCAAAATATATCCCCGAATAGCAAAAAATAACTTCTTTTAAAATTTAAAAGAAGTCAAAACGAAATAAAAAAGTTACATCCGAATAAACTTTTTTATCAACAAAAAAATTTATTTCACCCGAAATACGAACACTTAAAAAAGTTGGTAAAAACACAGTTAAATTGAACTAATGGGCAAAAAATGAAATAAAAACAAAATTTCCCGATCTCTATTCATTGACAAAAACTCGAAGTTATATACGAAATTTAAAAAAAGTTACATGTAAATTGTTGGTGTGTATTCGGTTGAAAAACTAACGACTAGCAAAAATTTGCTGATAGTGTTCGTTGTCATTAATATACGATAATTTAATCTCACATACTCTGTAATCAGTTTTTATCTGCTTTCGATAAAACTCGTATATCTAGTTCTAGAGTTTTTTATTACTACAGCCCGCTGAACAGTGCTGAAGCACCCAATGTGGCCCTCACAGCAAAAAAAGTTTGGAGACCATTGGTTTAGAAGAACACAAATTGTACATCTGCAATCATTACTATGGTCAATCTGATTTGCAGACTATGTATTGGATACAACCACAGGATCTTCTTGAAAAAACCACCATGCTCCAACACCGTAAATTTAAAAAGGAAATACTGTTTTTAGAATCTGCAGTGGAACTCAGAAATCAACCAAATTTAAATAAATATGGATGCATAAAACTTCTCAAAATTTATAAAACAATAATTGTCAGAGGTCCCACTTTACATCATAGGCCACCTACATATGCCATAGAGTTCACACTACCTAAATAGGACTTGAGTCACCCACATGTTTCATTTAGTATTGCGTTGTCTTCATGTGTGTGTGTTACAAGAGTTATTTGCAATCCTAAAGATGTCTCAGTGACTGAGACAAAATATTGGAAGCATTAAAATTAGTTTTTAATCCTTTTCTAGTGCTGTAAATATTCCATTAAACCTCCAACATGACAATACATACTTTTGTATTGTTATTTCTTTTGGTATTGTATTGTATTGTTTTGTATTGTTATCCTCTCCATTAAAATCTGGACACATCTTTATGTTAGAATGTGGTATTTATAACAGTTAAATAATTTTTAAACAATTTCCTCAAAAATCATTATTATTACTATTATTTGCTTTACTCTTTTCTCCAAATTTTCCACAAGCATTTCTATATGTTTGGTAGCCATTTCTCACTCTGTTGTTTAGATCTTCAACAAGAAACAGCTTTTCTTTCTTATTTATGTCAGGTGCTCTCTCTCTAATAACTAGACAAATTCCTCAAGTTCTTTAGTAGAATCTTCTGTGCAACCATAAGCACAAATAAATTTCATTGTCCAATTCTCTACTTGGAAATATGTCAGCATTACTCTACTTGAAACTATCTACTGTTTAAGTTTATCTTAGTGTTTAGTAACGAATGCTATAGCTACCACTTCCTTTCTCTGAACACTATTGCCTGAACATAACATCCTGCAGTTATTATTTATCCGAGTCTCATTTATCGCAGTCTAATTCTTCTGTAAGTTCCATTTCCTTATGTTGATGGTAACTTCCACTTCTGCTGATGTTAAGCTTTATAATTGACTTTTTCACTATTTGCTTTAGTTCTCTGGAGGAAAAAAAAAAAAGAAAAAAAAAGAAAAAAAAAAGCAGGGACTTTGTTTAACTAGGTTGATGACCCAGCTAGCATGACAAAATTTCATCATGTTGCACCATTATTTTGTTCAAGGCTTAAGCTTATAATGTAATTTTGTCCACTAAGTCTCAAATTGTGAGACTATCCTCATTCATTCAGTATTCAATATTAATATTCAGTATCATGTTTATTATTAGTTATTTTATCTTCATCTGTTTCATAAATCTTTAGTTTATAAAACAAAACCAATGAGCTTTCAAAATATAAACATAAAAATCAGGGGGAAAAAGGATGAAAATTAGCAGAAAAGATATATAAATGATTTAAGTATCACTTAAATAATAATCCAATACACAGATTTTTAGTATATTAACTTTTTCTTACTGTAATAAAGAAATTTTTAAAGTGGAGATGGTATAACAAAAACACAAACGTTTGTTTTTCATTTATAAAGCATGTACACATCTGAGAGGTTCTGAATATTTATGAATATTTACCTAGTCCTCTGGATGCAATATCAGTTGCGACTAGAATAGGAATTACACCATCTCTGAAATCTACAGAATGAGAAATATAAAACACATTTTTCTGATTTCATGATATTAATAATTAATTCATAAATACCCAATTAAAATATAAAATATAATAATACAATACATCTAAAAATTTTTGTTTTAGCGTTTTTCAGAGATATCACCCTTCAATCCCTCACCCATTTAATGTCTGTAATGTGTTATGGTTGAATCCAAATTAAAGTTTAGACACTGATAGAGACACTATTAAAGCTCAAACTCCTGTAACACCACATCTCAAAAGTAGATATTCTTTTCCAACAGACTTCATTAGATTCCATGTCTCACATTAATAAGTTATGGTTGGAAAAACAGCTGCAACCAGAGTCCTCAACTTTGTTCCTGTGAAGATTGATTCATCCTTCCAGATTGTAGACAAGTCTCTGATTATTGTTTTAGCTATTCCTAATCTTCTTCTGAACAGCAATTCTTCACATTAATAATGAATCCAGGTATTTGAACTTGCTGACTTCCTCAATTCTTTCTCCATTAATGTATACTTGTTTCTCAGGAGCTTCCATGTTTGTATTTCCTCACTACATGAAATGGTGGATGGTTCCTTATCTACATTCTTTATCTATCTCGTAACTTTCTGATCAAAACCAAGGTTCTACAAAAGTCTTGTCTCTCACCTATTTTCTTTCTCCTATTTATCAATGACCTAATCCAGTGATCACCAGGCCAATCCACAGTTTTGATAATAGCTTACTGCATGCTTCCTCCTCATTCTTCATTTGGATTTAGATAACCTTGTCAATTTTAATGCTATCAAACCATGATTCTACTTTATTTTCCACAAAAAAAAAACCACTTTTTTCCTTTCTGCCTTACTTTTGATCTGCAAAGATGAAATTTCTCTTCTTGAAATTACACCAACATCAAATCTTTTATGGCATAAACATATTACAATTATTGCCTCCTTAGCATCAAAATTAGGATTTCTTTTTCTATTCGAGACTTTGCCTCAAAACAGTCATATAGAGCACTGGTCATTCTCATATTTGGGATTGTGTCCCTAACAAGTCCCTAGAAATACTCAATTCAGTACAGAAAAAAGTAATTTGATTAATGAGCCATCACTTACCAATTCATTGGTATTTAGTTTCTGCTGCATGCATCTTCTATAAAATCCTCCTTAGTTATTGATCATCTGCACTAGCATCAAAAATTCTCTCATTCAATAAATCCAATAAAATGCATGTAGCAGCTACATCAATATCCCCCTCCTTTTCAGTTCAGCTCCAAACTTACAAAATGAATTTCTTCTTCATCATTCCTTCTACTGCTATCCTCCAGAACAGTCATTCCTCATGTGTTTCTCAAAGAATACAATACACAGATCTTCATATTAAATGTGAAGAAGTTCAATTTCCTGTATAATATATATCATAATCTTTTCATCTCAAAGTGTATCACAACCTTATACTTCACCACAATAAACTACTGTCAACCATTATCCTTTGCACCACACTGTCAATATATTCAAGTCATGATAAAGGATATTTACAATGCTTTTATTAACCATCATCTTCCCCAGTACTGGATCATCAGCAAACAAATGGATATTCCTCTTGTATCATTCCCTATATCATTAATGTATTATTAAACAGCTAAGGCAACAGGGCCCTACTAAACCATTGGTCATCTGCATTTTTCTTGAATTCTACTCTGATGTCTGTCTAATAAGGAAGTGTTGATAAGAAAGATATCAACTGAAAGCATTTTTTTTTTTTTTTTTTGTAATCTTTGAACAATACAGTCATGATTACTATCGATATAACAAAGTATAAAATAGTCCTAGATAAAGTTGCTATATCAATGCTATTCCAAAGAAATTTACTTTCTCACAGAAATGTCTTCATGAGGATATTCAGCTGTATGCAGTTGATGCAAAGTTGGGAAGAACTATGACGATCAGAGCAGACGTTGTGGCCTTACAAGAAGAATTGATATCTTTAATACTCAGCACAACACTATACACATTGAATTTCAATTTAAAATTTTATTTGAATTTGTAATTCTTAGAAATTTTAGTGGCATTCTCTCACAGATTTTATAGTTGAAAGAGTAATGGATTATTAATTGTCTGTATTCCTTATCATCAACAACAATGAATACAAGTTTTTATTAGGAACTAATAGTATTTGGTTAAAGATTGTTATGTTTTAATCATTTTCGAACAGTTTATTTTTAAGACTAATATATTTTTTCTCATCCATTTGGAAATGTTTCATACTATTCCATAGCATGATATTATATAACGAACATTGATATCAGAAACTTATTATCATTATTATTATTAACGAATTGTTACCAGACCTCTCTAAGTTAAAATGCTCCTTGTGAAGTCTTCATCACATGTTCATTAAACTGTTTCTTAAACTTGTTTGCTGTTTTCATACATCCGATGTATCCACCATTCTCCATCAAATCACTTTTCCCCATCTGGTGTATAACTTCCAGAAATGGGCAATGCCTCTGTCTCCTTCCAATCTATGAAACTATCTCTTTTACATTAATCTGGTACAATTTTCCCCTCCATCACCAACTTATGTCTCAAAATCTCTTTGTCTCTTTGAAAACTGAGCAACCAAATCTCTACACACAATCAAAATGCAGCTTGATCAAAGCCTGTATGAAACTATTCTTTTTATTTCTACATGTTAACATTCTCCTCATCATTACCATAATCTGTGTTGTCCTCACAACACAGTCCTTTTCTCCTCCATATCCTTCAAATATATTTCAATCAAAAGAAATGGTATTCACACTCATCTGCTATGTGCCACCATATACTGCCCTCTACATTATGTCCATCCATCATTCTCTCATATATCTCACCAGCTTTGTGTGCCTCTTCATTTCCTCCAACTTACTAATATGACTCTGTTTTGGTATTGTGCTAAACACTTTTGCAAGGGCCATCAATATCAGGGTATAACCATTTCACCTTATCTAACTCAGCTGTCACTTTACAGTATTAAGTGAGTAAATTACTAAGACAACCCTTTGGAAGCTAAGCTGTTCCTTTTAAAGTATATTTCTATCCACATATTCCTGAATTCTATCCTTAACTACCACTACTGAGATAATAAGTAATCTATAATTTTAACTGCAGTACTAGAACCTCTTCATGCAATGGAACTATTCTGCCCGCTTTCTACTTACTGGATACTCTACTGGTAGTACTTAAACAGTCAGGTTTAAGGAAAGGGACAGCCATTTCTCTTGTATTTTCCTGTAAACATAGTCTGATATCTCATCTAATCTCATGGCTATATTGACACATCAATCCCTGCATTATCTATACTTGGATGATACACATTTGCAAAACAATTCAGCTACTACTTTTGCTTCTGTCACCTCCTTACCATCATCATCATCATTCATTAAAGTTATCCATCATAATCATCCTTCTCCTGCTCATAGTGAAAGAAACTCTGGAATTTATTTTGACCTGCTTTTCAATCTTATTTTGCCTTTCCTATGCTAGTATACTTGTCTGTGCTTTGTATAGCTAATGTATCTGCTGATCACATTCTCTTTATATACCTTTCTATAACATTTTTTTTTTCAGTGCCTGGTTAATGAGGTCAATCAGATTCCTTTAAATCCAATTTCATTTACCTCCCTAACTACAGTTATGGAATCTGATTCTGCTTTCTTTAATACTCCAAACCATTTCCCAGTGTCTAATATTAGTTTCTTAAGTCATAGTACCACTCCAAGATGGATCCAAAGTTTGTCATAATCACCAGTTCTGTAGTCACACATATACCTCCAAATACCCTTTTAGTTAAGAATGCATGATCACCTTCTCAATTAGAGGCTAGTTGGTTACTTTAATTAAAGATAAATTCTCTGATGCTAATCACCAGATCCAATACTCTCAAATTTTAGATACCATCCATTACACTCTGTTTCAGGTAATTATCTCTCAATAACTGCATAAATTCTATTTCCTCCTTCCAGTATATTCTCTCCCCCCAACCATAATAATGATTACTTGACCTGTGATTACTTCATAATACATGTCATCTAGAGCTACTTTTTTTGTCCTATCTAAACATTGTCATATCTAACATTTCATTGTGTCAAAGCACTTCTGACTGAACAAATCCACCTAGATCTTGATCTTTCTCGGGATCTCTTTCCTGTCATCTTGGTATCAAACACCTGTTTTGCTAAATTTTCATCCCCCATATTGTTTAAGTGGCCATATCACGTTACATTGTCTCTGCTCACACATTCTTAAGTGATAACAATGTCAAGTTTAACAGTTTATTATCATTCCCATCACGTACACAAGATATTTATACTGTATTATACAAATCAAGTTGTACAATTCAATGTACAGTATTATACAATACAATTCAATGTACAATATTAGACAATACTGTTTAAGTTTTACAATTCAATGTACAATAAAATACAATACAGTTCAAGTATTACAATCATTTTCTGTTGGTAATTACACTCATTTTTGGCTATTTATTTTGTTACAGTTAATAAATGTTTCCTCATATATACAAATAGAGTAAAATGCATTTCAGATAGTTTTCGTAGTTTATAATAAGTCACTGGTTTTAGTGATAAAGTAAGTTAGTTTGTGTATTTATGTGTAACCAAGGGCCATAGCCATACTGGTTACTAGAGAATTAAATTAGTTTGAAATAGTCACTACGAGTCCAGTGACTGTATCTATGAGAGCTCATCTTACACAGTTTGATTTGATGTACTACTAAGTTCCTTTCTAATATCATCATCATTATTAATATGATTCTGCATTGTTTCCATCTGTTCACTCCCCTAATTTTTCTTGGAACTCTGACATCTAGTCTTAGATCAAGTGCATTATTTTTAACCCAACTTTGAGATACACAAATTAAAATGGTTTAAAGTCTTGTATACTGCTAGTTTCATGTTTTGGCTAATTCTCGCTTATTTTTCTTTCCAGCTTTGCTTATTCTGTTGTCTATTTCCAAATTTAATTCTCATCTTCACTGAGACTTGTGCCCAAATAGCTGAAATATTTTATTTGTTCTATAGATTTTCCATTGAAAATGCAGTTGAAGTTTTCTATGTTCCTGCCTATTTTCAGAGTTGAAAGATTAAAAGATTAAAGATGTGCATCCTTGTTGCTAATTTTCATACTAAATCTGTTACAGCTGTTATTCAATTTAGTTAGAGAATCCTGGAGACTTGCACTGGATGTATTTAGATGTACATCATCTGCACAAAGATAAGAGGAAAGTTTGACATTCCAGTTCTAATATCAAGCCTAATGCCAATTTCTTTCATAATGTGATCTGCATAGATGATAAATAAGAGTGGAGATAATGTGCATCCTTGTCTTATCCTTGATTTTACATTAAACCATCTTCCTGCATTTCCTTCAATTCTACCTGCTGACCTACAACTTAAATATAGACCATGTATTGCTCAATATAATATCTCATTTATCCCATATAACTGTAATGTTTTGAAAAGCTTTTCTCTGGGCACCTTGTCGTATGCCTTTTCCAGATCTGCAAAACTTAAGTTTTGCAGATCCTTATCACATTCCTATGATTTCTCAGCTACTTTGTTGTAAAGTGAATAAAAGATGCTTGCATAACTCTTACCTGAAACATTTAGTAGAGAAATTGCTCTGTAATTCTGTTGTCTATTTCCAAATGTAATTATTCTCTTCAATAAAAACTGTGCCTAAATAGCTGAAATATTCAGGCACAGTTTTTCTATAAAAAAGGAAATTCAGCTTTATTTCCTTTTTCACAGATGGGAACTATGAGAGCTCTACTCCAATCATCTGGAATTGAATCCTCTGACCAGGCTCTCCAATTATGCAGTGTAATCATTACAAAACTTTTATACTCCCATACTTAAGCATTTTCGTCTAATACTCCTGTTTGCATTTCTCTTAAAAATTTTCTACTACTGTTCTGTCACTCCTTGTTTCAGTTACCAGTTTTTCAAAGTAATTACTCCACACAATTAGGATACCCTTATCTTCAGTTTTTGCATCATCTTTATCATCTTTGATTCTTTTAGAGTTCTCTTTTCTCCATTTCTAAGCTTTTTTTTCAATAGCCTTCAGAACATTTTGCCATCTTACTGATATTTATCTTTCACATTCTTAATGAAGTCTTCCCATGACTTTTGTTTAGCTACGTTTACACATAACTTAGAATAACAAAGAATACAGCATGCTGTATTCTTTTAGGTCATCTGCCAATTTATTTGTTAGGAACTTTCAGTATGCTCTCTTCTTTTCCAAGACTTCTTCTTTAACATCCTATGTCCACCATAGCATGCTGATTTTTTTCCCCTTGGAGATAATTTAGCTAATTAATGATCCCACTCTCACATAACCACTTCAATCCCTCTCAAACAGAGGTTTAGTTTCTGCTTTGCGCCTCTTCTACACGGATACTTTCATGGACAGTGCTCTGCTGAATTGGCCATTATTATTTCTCCACTCTCCTCCAAAATCATTAAAACAAGAGCCACTGCTAACCAACATCTTTTTACAGTCAATCTAAACTCAATGAAGCAACTTCACTGCCTCCTCTTTTATTCTATCTACTTCTGCCCTCAGCTGTTCAAGCAAATGTGAACAGATTCCTCCTTTCTTCAATTCCTCTTGGCCACACACAGCACTAGTGTGTTATAGATGTTGTGGCTTTTCGTGGGTGGACCATATATATATATACAGGGTTAGCCTAAAAGAAATAGACACTTTCAAAGTTTTACAGAAAGAAGAGTTTTAATAGCATGGCTGAAATACTTACATGGGTTGAAGAGTATGTCCTGAAGTTTACATGGGTAAATTACAAGTGTTTTATGTGTGACCCTTTCGTAACGCAACAAATATTTCTGATGTAACAAACAAATTTCAATTTATAAAGTGTTTAAATTGTCTATTTCTTTTAGGTATATAAAGGTATATAATCCTGTATATAAAGAAAAATAAATAAAAAAAAAAAAAAAAAACCTCACCACCAAACTTCCCACTCCACTCCAAACTGAATAAGTCAATGTTTTCTTCAGAGCTTGCCACTGGGACTCCAAGGTTTGTTTCATGTTTTTCAACTGTTTCATTTTTACTTCAATTAATGTTTTCATAGCTGAGTCTACAGTTTTTCTGTAAAAGCTGCTTAATTTTATTTCTTTTTAAAAATTTTCTTATATACTGTTCTTTTTTTTTTTTATCCTGCTTAACACTAAGTAACAGTCACTTCCAATTTCAAATCCTTTGTACACGCTTGTATCCTGAACAAGCATGAAGATATCACTATCAACAATGACATAGTCAATGAAGCTTTTCTTATTTCTTGTGTCGTCTCTCTGAGTGAACTTCTCCACACTTTTATGCTGGAACATGATGTTAGTAATGATTAATCCATATTCTGAGCAGAAATCCAGCAATAATAACATGCTGTTATTATTAGCTTTGCCTTTTCCCAAAATGTTCCTATAAGCCTGGTGGGATTCATTTCCTACTCTGCTGTTTAGATCTCCAAAAAGTACCACTTTTTCTATTTCTTTTATGTCAGCTGCCTGCTCTAGTAATTTGAAAAATTCCTTCATTTCTTCCTTAGGAAGGAGTATTGAATGCTATCAATACTCCTTCCTTTCCTTGATCGTTATTACTAGGATATAAAATCCTACATACGTTTAGTAAGATCTCACCTGTTTTTGTCTTGTTTGTCTCAGTAATGCCAGCTATGTCTATGTAATACTTTTCTAGTTCTTCTGCAAGTCCTTTCCATTAATACTCCTTATATTGATGGTTTCTATCATGGAGTTTTTTTCAAGTATTCGACTTTCATTATTTGCCCTGGTTCCCTGATGAAAATAGTGGGACCTTGTTTATTGTGGTTTAAGCCAACAGAGAGAGAGCACAATTTGAAGGCTAAGTCCCAAATTGCCAGCCCATCCTCATTTGTTCAGTACCCAGTAGATACCTACTAATGGAGTGCAGCATGTAAAAGTGAGGATTGGACATTAGGTCAGAAGTCTAATGGTGGTCCTCCACATTCCTTAAAGGTGACATAGAGGTCTCCTCCCAGCTACTTTAGAATAGATGAAAATAATTTTAACAGATGCATAATTTTTGCCTCAGTATCTAAGGCATCTTCAGTACTTTGACAATGGAGTGCAAATTAAAATGCAAATAACAGAATTTTTTTTAAATCCCTACTACAGTGAATCTGCAACTCTACTAGTGACTGTCTTATACAAAAATTCAGTTTAGTAGTCTTTCAGGTTATTAGTTTACTGTGTGACTACCTCTAGTAATATTACAAACAACAAGGATAAATTGGTAGTAAATTTATTAAGCTATCCTCATACTCAGGATGAGATCTAATATATATATTAGCCAATGGCCACAAATATGCAGTTTCTTTGAGTAAGTTCATTATTACAAATTTTTTGCACCTTATAGAAAAAGGCCTATGTTCAGTTCCTTTTAAAACCAAAGCCTACTTTCAAACATCCATGATTCTCTTCAAAGCAATGCTACCATCTTCTAGCCACCTTCAGATTTAAAGCTCTTACTTCTCTAAAGAAAACACCAATCTTATTGTTACCAGAACTAACAATGGCAAGTAGTCAATATGAAATAGGAGAGAATGTTTCAGAAAGATTTCCTTAATGCTACTTATCATTCCCTCTTATCTGATTCTACCAGCCAAATTAATAATTTAATAAACCGACTGATAACATCTCGGAAAATCTTTTATGCTCATCCACCCAAATTATATGGCCTTCCTAAGATCAATAAGCCAGGTGTTCCATTAAAACATTTATTAGATTGCATCAGGCCCTACATAGAAGGTTTCAAAATATCTGTTTAGATTATTATCTTCCTTCACTGGAATATCTGCTTCTCATATTAAGAACTTTTTGGATTTTAAACTAAAATTTGTGATCTTTGTTCAGGCCATTCATATATTATGATGTCGATATCATACCTTTTTTTCACAAATATTCCTTTGACAGTATTAATTTACTTAAACAAGATTTTCCCTGGACATTATCAAATTCAAACTTCTTGATATTGTTATCCATTCCAGGACAAATTATATCAGCAGACTGAAGGTATATCTATGAGTAGTCTCTCTCTCCTATACTTGCCAACGTAATACATGGAGGGTTTCAAATATTGTCTCCTTAATAACAATTCTCCTAAACCTACAGTACTGGACAGATATGCTGATGATATATTTGAGATATAGAAGATTCTCCACCACATCTGGAACTCTCAAAAATAAATATGATTTAATATAATAAACTCAAAAATAAATATGATTCTTCATAGAACTCAGTTTATCAGTGGAGCAAAAAAACAATCAGTTACCTTTGGTTTATTGATTCTTCATCAGTCAGATGTAGTTTGTAATTTTCAGTTTTTTGAAAGGAAACACAATGCTGATTGTTATATCTCATCATCATCCCAGTCAATTATTTCAAATCTGCCTTTTCAAGAAATAGTTTTTAACGAGTAATCATTAAAAGACTCATTAAAGGAGTAATAAATAAATCATTAAAAGAGGGGTGCTTAAGGGTCAAAGCTGTATACTGAGAGGAGACCTCCACATAGCTTTTAAAGGAATGCGGAGAACCGACCAGGGCTTCTGACCTAATGTCCAATCCTCACCTTCTCGTGGTGCACCCTGTTCAGCATCTACTTGGATACTGAATGAACGAGGATGGGCTGGTAATTTGGGATTTAGCCGACCAAATTGTATTCTTATTGGTTAAACCAAAATAAAAAATGATGGTACAACATGACAAAATTTCATGCCGGCTAGGGCGTCGCCCGGTTAAACAAGGCCCCTGTTGTTTTCGCCAGGGAACCAGGGCGAACGGCGAAAAGTCAGCTACTGGAACAAATCTGAAAACAAACCCCAACTCAAAATCACCAGAGTTAAGGATCGGTACTATCAACATAAGATAGTATCCATTTCTTTGCCTGAATGGCAAAGAAATGGAGCTAGCTGAGGAATTAGATAAGTACCAGATCGACATAATAGGGGTGACTGAAACAAAAAAGACCAAAACTGGTGAGATCTTTCTGAGCAATAAATACAAAATGTTATATTCAGGCAATGATACTCAAGAAAAAGAAGGAGTAGCCATAGTATTCAACACAAAATACGAGGCTAATCTTATTGAATGGCAGTCAGTCTCAAGTAGAGTAATGTGGGCAAATATGAGAATGGGAAACTGGACAATGAGACTTATTTCTGCCTATGGTCCCACAGAAGGTTCTACTAAGGTAGAAGTGCAGGAATTTTTTCAGGCTTTAGAAAAAGCAACTGACACAATGAAAAATGAAAAGTTGGTCCTTGTTGGGGATCTAAATAGCAGAGTAGGAAATGATTGTGAGACATACAAAAATATTTTGGGAAAATTTGGAGAAAAGAGCAAAGCTAATAATAATGGCAAATATCTGTTGGATTTCTGCTCAGGACATGGACTGGTTATTACTAACACCATGTTCCAACATAAAAATGTGCACAAATTCACATGGAGAGAAGAGGCAAGGAATAAGAAAAGTCTCACTGACTATGTTATTGTTGATAGTGATGTTTTCTCCCTGTTGCAGGGCACCAGAGTGTACAGAGGATTTGAAATTGGAAGCGATCACTATTTAGTCTTGAGCAGGATAAAACTGAATTTCATATTGAAAAGAATAACATGTAAGAAAGTTTTAAAGCGAATAAAAGTTGAGCAGCTCTCAGATGTGAACTGTAGACTAAAATACACAAAGATTATTGAAGAAAAAATGAAAGAGTTTGGGAACAGGAATCAAACCTTGGAGATTCAGTGGCAAACTCTGAAGAAAACATTGATTGATTCTGCCAGAGAGGCATGTGGTGAGGTTGTCTGTAAGGATAAAAATATCAGAACTCCCTGGTGGACACAGGAAGTTAAAGAGACAGTGAAGGAAAAGAAGAAAGCATATCAAAAGTTCCTGTCAAATAAGTCAGCTTGTGCTCTTAGAGAATATAGAGACAAATGCAAGAATACTAAACACTGCGTAAAACTAGCTAAACAAAAGTCATGGGAGGACTTTGGTAAGAATATAGAAAATAAATATCAAGAGGGTGGCAAAATATTCTGGAGGTTGTTGAAGAAGCTTAGGAATGGAGGAAAGAATGCTGTAAAAGGAATTAGAGATGATAAAGGTGACATGAAAACGCGAGAAAAAGATATCCTTGAAGTATGGATTGAAAAACTGCTAAATGAAACAAGCAGTGATGGCAGCACAGTGGTCAAAAACACTCAACAGGCATACATTCAGGAATACATATCCATACTTGAAGTAGAAAAAGCCATCAAAGGCTTGAAATGTGGAAAGGCAGCAGGAGTAGATGATATTCGACCAGAAATGCTGAAGTATGGTGGTATAAGAGTCTTACAGTGGCTGCATTGCATAGTTCAGAAAGCTTGGACAGAGGGACGAATTCCCGATGATTGGAATAGAGCTCTCATAGTACCCATATATAAAAATTGAAATAAAACTGAATGTGAGAATTACAGAGGCATTTCCCTACTGAGTGTTCCTGGCAAGATCTATGCAAGTATACTTGAGAAACGGTTGAGAAGAATTGTAGAAGAAAAGCTTGGTGAAGAACAAGCTGGATTCAGGCCAAATAGAGGCTGTCAGGATCAGATCTTCACTTTATGACAAATAGTCGAGAAAGCATGGGAATATAACAAAGATCTGTATTTAAGTTTTGTCGATTTGGAAAAGGCATATGACAAGGTGCCAAGAGAGAAGCTATTCGATATGCTGCAGTTCTATGGTGTCAATGGGGCATTATAACAAGCAATACTTAGTCTTTATTTGAGTTGTAAGTCAACAGTTAAAATTGAAGGAAGTACAGGAAGATGGTTTAATGTTAAATCTGGTGTGAGACAAGGATGTCCCCCTCTGTTATTCATTATCTATATGGATCACATTATGAAGGAAAGTGGTATTAAACATGATATCAAAATTGGAGATGTTAATGTCAGCTCTTTGCTTTATGCGGATGATGTTATACTTCTAAATAAATCCGCTACAAGTCTGCAAGATTCTCTGACTAAATTGAATAGCTGTTGTAATAGATATGGTATGAAGGTCAGCAATAAAAAGACAAAGACAATGAAAATAGGCAGAATCATTGAAAATGTCAACTGTGTTGTGAATGGAGAACCTGTGAAACAAGTAAAACATTTCAGCTATTTAGGCACGATTTTTACTGAAGATGGTAAATTAGATATAGAAATAGACAACAGAATCAGCAAAGCTGGTATGGTGGGAAGTCAATTGAATAAATTCATATGGAATAAGAAAGAAATTAGTCGTAACACTAAATTAGCTGTGTACAAGACAGTGTTCAAACCAGTTTTAACTTATGGATCTGAGAGCTGGGTCAGAAGTAAAACAGTTGACCAAAGACTAGAGACCACGGATATGAGAGTCCTGAGAAAGATTATAATTGTGAACAGATGGCATCTATGGCAATATCATATTAAAAACGAGGATATTAGGAAAGAGCTTGACATTGTCAGCATCCGGGAATGCATTAGCAGAGCTAATCTCAGGTGGTATGGTCACTTAAACAGAATGGGCGAGGAAAGATTAGCAAAACAAGTGTTCTCTGCCAGGTTGGCAGGAAAACGACCCAGAGGAAGACCGAGATATACATGGATTGATACGGTTCAATCTGCCTTAGACGATAGAAATATAAGATCTGATAATGTTGGAGTCTTGATAAGTAACAGACTGATTTGGAGGAAAATTGTATATAGGAAATTAATAATGGTGTAATTTTTTTCATGTAGTACTATCATATCCTGTACACCCCTTGAGGGTACATGGCAGGAATTTGATGATGATGATGATGATAAAAAAAAAGTTGAAAGGATTAAGATATACTTTTTTTTTACTAAACTAAAGAGCCAAAAGGCTTCAATTTGGCAATGCAAAAGTATATAAATTAAGTGGATATTAAATCCAACATAATTTTAGAGCCGAATACAGAAACTATAAAAGTTTCATATATGAAAGTTGATCAGAGAGCTTGCGAGAATACACTTGCCACCATACTACGAGTTGCCCTAACCAAACCTAACTGGTCCATTTTAATTAGGTTTCACTGATCTGACAGCTGTTTCAAACTCATTGGTTTTCGTCAGAGATCAGGCAGAAACCTAAGAGAACAAAAACTCTCAGTACTAAGGAACTTGAAGCAATGGAGATGTGTATTTTCCGTAAGCGAACTCTCAGTCAGTGCATAATGTATTTACTAAAATAAAGAGCCAAAAGGTTTCAATTTGGCAATGTAAAAGTATATAAATTAAGTGGATATTAAATCCAACATAATTTCAGAGCTGAATACAAAAAGTATAAAAGTTTTATATTTGAAAGTTGATCAGAGAGCTTGCGGAAACACACTCGCAACCATACTACAAGTTGCCCTAGCTGAACCTAATCGCAAGCACTCACACCGAAGCACCATTATATTCACCTACTATCGGTCCATTTTAATAAAGTTTTATAGTTTCTGATTTCGGCTCTGAAATTATGTTGGATTTTATATCCACTTAATTTATATACTTAAGATATACTTTTATTTTATCCAACTATTAAAATACTTGAACTGGCAAGATTAATATAATAATGGAGAATATCTGAATTTCTGGTATCATATTTATATTTTATATACATTTTCTTTTTAAGATTTTTGTTTTTTTAATAATAACAATTAATGTTGAGTTCATTATTATTAAAAACAGATTGAAATGTAAATTATTAAGTAAATTGAAAAATATATTTGTCAAAAATTTTTCCTATTTTTGGAAGAGGAGAAATTAAATTCTGCAAAATAATCATTTAAAATAATCCCCCCCCCTTTCACCAGCTTACGGATGAATAAAATATAATTAACACACATTACCACATATAAAATATAATTAACACACGTTACCTTGTAGAGCTGTGTCCCGCTGCCTCTGAGTTTTATCTCCATGAATACTCACAGCTTGCCAACTATACATAAAAATCATATTTAGATTTTGACAGAATCATGCTGAATGCAAATATCAAAAAATAAAATCTTAATAACAATTAATTCCAGCCTGGTTAGCTAGGAGTCTGAACCTGGCAGTGGTTATAGATGTTTGTAACTGCCTTTACACAAGAGATCAATTTCATTGCCCAGAAACCATCTGCTTAATAGAAGCCCACAGTGGTTTGAAAAAGCTTCCATATTTGTTCTCTAAAGTAAGGTTTCAGGATTATGTACAAAATAAAATAAAAATACAAAAAATGTATTTTATAGGTTTACAACCTATAGTGCATTAATTATGTACAAAATAAAATAAAAATACAAAAAATAAACAAAATTAATAAAAATAGAAAAAAATCCTTAGTCAAAACATAGTATTAATGCACTATAGGTTTACAACCTTTCATGTGTCAGAGTCACAATAATAAGCAATAGGTCACATAACGAGCAATTTTTATGAATTTTATTAAGTCTTTCACTCATATTCACTTGGTTGCCAAGTGGATGATATATTAGCTTTTGACTGCAAGTGCAAATCCTCCATAGGCAAAAATGATTTAAGTGGTAGATGAATTTTATTGCCCAGTATGAGACTACCACTCCACTTATCAGAGTGGAGTGGTAGTCTCATACATTCTCCAGACTGACTCTTACATTGCCCACCCACCATATATATATTAATATAAGTTTACAGCCTTCTGAATATGATTCATGAAAAACACATCAAATTGCTATTTAACATTCACACTAGGTCATGTGTTCTCGTGTAGTACAGCAGAGGCAGGGGCTTTGCTGACCATTCATCTACTTTCAGCATAAACACATACTTTAAGGAATTAATTTCAATTTTTGTAGTATTTCTGTATACTAAGTTATTTTTATGTGAAAAAAAAAAAAAAAACATAAGCAATATCAACCTTCTTTATGTAAATTACATCCAAAATTTATTATAAGCAAAATACATTACTTCTGAGATATGATCAAATTATATTTTAAATTTTTACAGCCAAGCCATTCCTATCTTCCCATGGTATGGCATGTTTCCACAAACAGGGCTCTTGCAGGGAGAGTATTGCCATCTTAAATGCATACCACCTCTAGTTGGAAGTGGTGTTTCCCTAAACGATGAACAAAATCTACTACCTAGAGGGCTAGGTGGCAGATGTCTTTCATTTCATGGTGAAACACCACTGCCCAACTTTTTGGAGGCATGAAGTAGCCTTTGCCATGTTTCATCTATAGAGATAGGGTTTTCTAATTTCTGTACCCCCCCCTATTTTTTTGTTGAACATACAGTGTGGGCAAAGACTTCCCTGTTCTTGCTTTCCAGTTTCAAATCTTTTAATCAAGGATCCAGTACCTCTTCCCTTTAGAGTACAGCAGTTTCCACAGGCTGGTAGTAATACACAGGACTGAACCTGATGGTAATTCTTCAGGAGGCTTCCTGATCAGCTAGTAAATTATCCTGCTAATTATTTTGTGAAGTTGTGCCTGGAGGGAGTCCAAGTAAGCAGCTTGCAAAGGACACCTGAGGCCATAAATTAAAGAAATTATATACTTGGTTAACTATTTTCAGTATTTTCAGCACTAGGGCAACTCGTATATAGAAGGTATTGAATTCACATCACTTGCCTTAGTATCCCATAATGCAAAGCACATATCCTTGCAAACATGTATAATTGCTGTGCATTATGGGAAGGATCACTACCCAGACCAGTTTTGACCTTTATTGAGGTCTCTTCAGCGGGAGCTATCAGTGCGGATTTAACACAAATTGTTCACCAACCCACAAGATTTTAGATAATCGTTTTCATTATCTGTATAAAGTTCTTCACCCTCCTGCTCTTTAAACTTCCCATAATTCTTTTTTTACTCATGTCCTTGATCAGCAATGTAAAAAATCTTCCACAAAAAAAAAGTCAAAAAAAAAAATCAGGATGAATCTGCATCAGACCTCTTATTAGTTTTTAACTCCAACTCTTGCATACAGTTAAAGAGCTCCTCCTTCTCTATCAAGGCAGAACTCCTACCATTTCACAAACTATCCACAGTACGCCTCCTCTTAAATTTCGGCAGGTGGACATTAGAAATACATCAGTAACCTTGATACTAATAAGTTTCTGGCCCTAATAGTATTCCTCCTGTTATACTAAATGCATGTGCTCCAGAGCCCACACCTGTCCTGCATCTTTAAACTCTCATATTCATCCAGCATCTACCCTGCAGTCCGGAAACAGGTTTCTGTCCTATTCTGAAAAAGGAAGATACAAGTCAATTCAAACTATCCTCCTATTGCTCTGACCTCAATACTCCGAAAAATAATGGAGAAAAAAAAAAGGTCATCAAGAGCCAACTGCTTCACTACTTAAAGACTCACCAATTATTTAATGATCATCAACAAGGATTTCTGCAACTCTCATTCCACATTGCAAGCTCCTCTCTGGCCATTCATTGAGAATTTTTCAATGAATGCTGGTGTATCCTGAGATACACCCTTTGGTGCTGTCAGCTACACTCTTCCTCCTATACATAAATGATCCCCCCCCCCTTCCTGGGATCTAATACTATTCACAGCCTTGCTGAAGATGGTACTTTCCACTCCTCATTTTAATTTTCAAAACCTTGCATTGTTCGGTAACTCATGTTTTAAGATCTTGTTTAACCAATCTCAAGTGGGGTAAAGATAACCCAGTGTATTTTAATGCCACTAAAACATAGTCCTATCTCTTTTCTAGGAAGAAAGTTCATGTCCCTCTCTCCCTGACTTTTGACAATATTCCAGGATCAGCTTTCTCTCCTAGGGTTAACTCTCACATCTAATCTGTCCTGGCATAAACACATCAGGCCTATAACTTATTCAACCTCTAAAAAACTTTCTATTCTTTTCAAAACATTACCAATTCCCTACAGTTGCTTTCCCATAATCCTCTAAATTATAAATTAAACATGCCAAGAAATTATATTCTTGTTTAATCCTTTATCCAAGTGTTAGCAAACAAAGTTTGGGCGTGAAGTAACTTCACTACTGGGCAACTCATATACAGAGGCTAATGACTTCATATCATGATGACTGAGGAAAATGTCTCTTATTGAGAATGAACTGCTCAATGACAGATGGCTGAAGCTCAAATAAATCTTTGAGGTTGAGGCTTTCTATAACAACCATCTTCCTCATCATTCATGAAAAGCTTCAATATGATGAAGGTCAGTGAAAGGTGGGTGACCTGACTTCTCTCTTCAATTCAGTAGGAGCATCATGTGACCTGTTCCTGCAAGTTTTTAGAGCTTTGTCAAAGGAATGGGAGAGAGAAGTGCTGGAATCAACTGTCACCAGGGATAAAACCATGGTTCTTTTATAATCCTCTTTCCAAAAGGAAATCCATGGTGTGGTGCAAACGGAGAAGCACCACTGAGAAAAGCCAAGGTCACTCAGCCCACCAAGAAGATAATGGCAACAATCTTTTGGGATTGCCAGGGAATTCTCTTGATTAACTTCAAGGAAAGGAATACCACCGTGAATGCAGAACATTATGCTTCACTCCTGTACAAACTGTGATGCCATAAAAGAGAAGAGATGAGGAATGCTGTGTCATGGTGTTCGTATGCTTCATGACAATGCTCCAGTCCATATGGCTATTGTTGCGAAGGCCTCAGTGAAAGACTGACTTCTGTGAGAGTGAACACCTACCCTACAGCCCAGATCTAGTGCCCAGTGACTACTACCTCTTCTCGAAACTGAAGAAAGACCTTCAAGGAAGAAAATCTTCAGATGACAATGAGGTGAATGATGCAGTTTTAGGCCATTTTGCAGACAACAGTACAGACAATTTTTTCAAAGACAAAAATGTTAATTCAAAGATGTGAAAAGTGTATTGAAGTAAAGGGAGGTTATGTTAAAAAGAGACAGTTGTTTTCTTTCTATCACCTCTAAAAGTTGGTCAGGCCAGAAACTTATGGAACCACCCTTTTGTGTATGTGTGTAGATATATATGATATAACTGATTTATACGGCTGAGACACATATTTTTTAAAAAAAGTGTTTCTAATTTTTATCTCTTGGCTTATAGTCATTTAATCTATTTTAAAAAAAAAAAATATATATATATATATATATATATATTTTTAATATATATATATATATCAGGGGTATCGCTAGGTGTGCAGTGCACACCCATAGAATAGCAATATCACTGATATTATATTTTTGCATTTATTCCTGTTAAAGACTCCCCTAATTGTTTCCTAGTTTTGTGTGATTTCTAAAATTAAAAACAATATACTAATGTTTTATGAAGAGCACACTTTCTGATGTGTAAACAATGCATTGCATTTGCATTAATAGCCTAGCTGTGTGGCCACAAATACGGACACCTTTGAATAGACGTACGTATAGCACAGCAGGTCAAATTCTTAGCGTTCCAGTGGTTTTAAACCACCCAGAAGGTGAGTCAGGGTGTGCACTGAGACAATAGCACACAGAAATCAGTGACTGTGATTGGTCATTGTGTCAACCAATCCAATTGTCCAATTGAACATTGTCATTTGTAATGAGTTTCTGTTTTTGTTTTCTGAGTTTCATCCGTTTTACATGCGTGAAGTGTGAACTTTATGTTCACACATCACGCACATGATGTGTTTAGGACACCAATATAGACAAGTTTTTAATATATAATTTTCTATAAATAAATTATAACTTTTTGGCCCATATTTACAATGGGAAACAGCATTGACAATCTACTGAATGTTCTGTTTTCTGCCAGAGCTTTTGTGGATTATATGATTGCAGTCGTAATCATACGACTGCAATCATATAATCCACATGTAGATAGGATAAGGAGACAGAAAATAACATCCAAAAAAAGATATGTCCAAATTCTCCTCCTATATTATTCTTCATATATTAGTTTTATAACAGTTCAGTAATGCTTCCATTTCCAATAAAATTGTAAAAAAAATGGGCACTCCTAAACCAAAGTAGTCCATATTAGCCATTAAAATAATAGTTATAATGTATAATATACTGAGTGATTATAAAATAACGTCAAGTGTTCAGAGCCCTCTAGCGAGTAATGTATTGGACGAAACACATCAATATTCGGTAGATGTACACAGTGGAACATGAGGATTCAATTTAACGAAAACAAAGAGCCAAATGTCGCCACAGGGGAAATTTTGGCACTGCCAAATTAATTTTAGTAGGTGTGACTAATGAATGACTAAATGGCAAATGAGAGACAGCACACATCAATGTCATGACGTTTATTGTTACTTACAAATGAGGTTCAATATGACCACCATTCTGATGTTCCAGGAACTGCATACGGTGCACGACATTTTCCACAGTGGCTCGCAACATATCGGATTTGATTTGTCTCACGTGTAACGTTATTCAATCTTTCAAAGTTGGAATATCGGGTACATGTCCTTGATACCCAATGCTTTTAAGAAATCCCCACAGCCAAAAGTCACATGGATTGATATCAGGCGATCTCGGTGGCCATGGCAGGGGAAATGCACGACTAATGATTCTTCTGTCAGAGAAATGTTGTCGTAAAACACGCTGTACTGAAGTCCATTGTGGGGTGGTGCACCATCCTGCATGAAGATGGTTGAATCGAGATATCCTCTTTGCTGCAGTTGTGGAACCACAAAGTTCTGTAGCATATTGGCATACCTGTTAGCATTGATGGAACAGGTCACTGGTCCATTTTGGAGATTTTCCTCGTAAAAGTATGGACCGATGATAAAAGATGCCATAAATCCGCACCACACTGTGACTTTGGGCGAGTGGATAGGCATCTGCAGACACACGTGCGGATTAGTTGCGGCCCAAATGCGACAGATGCATGTGTTAATATCTCCATTCAAATAAAAGTGCCCTCGTCACTCCATAAAATCTGCCATGGCCATGCATCATCCACTTCCATGCGCAATAAGAATCTCAAAGATAAGTCGATTCATGTGGTCACATCACCAGAGCGCAAATCTTGAATGACTGATTTTACAGGGGTAAAACTTCAACATCTTAGGATTTTCCACACTGTTGTGTATGCGATATTCGTTTGCTGGGATATTGCTCGTGCACTGCTGGTACCCTGCACATTATTCATCTCCTGTTCCACAATAGCAGTTGCAACTTGTTCAACTTGTTAGTGATTGATTGGTTTGCGTCCCCTGTATACATGCACTGCTAGAATTCCAGTAGTTTCGAATTGCCGAATCAGTTTTCGTAAGTTTGTTACGCTAATCAGTTCTTTTCATAAATTTTCATAAGCCAAAATTCACGAAGACAAGCACTGGCATTATTGTTCCGCTGATAATAGTTTGACTAACAAAGCAAGCTCACGTAAGGTAAGAGGCATCGAAAACCAGTTTGTCTACGAATGATAAGAAATCTCACAGGCTTTCCTTTTATTGCATGATCGATTACAAGAAACGCAATAATGCAAATTAATGCATTTTACTCGGTAAACAGCACCAAAATTTCCCATTGGCGACTTTTGGTACTTTTTTTTTTTTTCGTTAAATCGAATCTCCATGTTCCACTGTGTATATCTACCGAATATTGGTGTGTTTCGTCCAATACATTACTTGCTAGAGGGCTCTGAACACTTGACGTTATTTTATATTCACCCGGTATATATGAATTTTTATATTACTTGTAAAACAATTGTGTTCAACACAAAGGAAAAGATTATTCTTTGTTAAGAAATAAGTCAGCAGAAAAGTTGCCTAGATTAGTAAAGAACAAAAGGAAAGCCCAAAGAAAAAGTTGTAGAGACTTGCGAAGATTAAAATTCATCGAGAACAAATTAAAGGAGCACAAAATTGACATCGACACGCCTGAGGATAAGCGCAAAAATTGCATAAGTGAAGACAAAGAAAGGAAAGGATAATTAAGTGACCTGGTGAGTTGGAATCATAGATTCCCAGGGTTCAAGAAGTTCAGAAGTTGCCAGGCTCTCAGCAACCACTGGCACCTTTGGCCAGGAACTGAAGAAAAAGTCTCACTGATGAAGTTTAGATCTCCTCAGAAATTATCTCCAGTCATCAGCTACTGTAAGAAAGGAAAAAGGGAACATCACTTGTAATTCGCACTGAGTCACCGTAAAGAATGAAGTGTATTTCCGCAAGTCCTAGTGAGAAATAGAAACGTCATAATCAAGACAGAAGAACGAGGTATCCTGACGGAACTTTCAATGAATACAAAGGACTGTTTGTAAAGGAAGATCTGTGAACAGCTATGATAAGTTGGCACTCTCGTGATATGGATATATGCAACTGTGAAAAAAGGTATGCAATTGTCTTAATTGAGTATAATATTGTGTTGTATGTTAGCATAGTGTATAGCAGTGGTGTTCAACCTTTTTTTACTATGTGAGCTACATTTCTATAAAAAGTTATTCAGTGATCTTCTCTCTTATATAGATCATGTTCCCCCAACCTGATATCTGATTATGCACAAACAACTAAAAATAAACTAAAAAAAAATACACAACTAAAAACTTTATTTGTGTATTTAAAAATGTATTTATCACTTTTAATTATTTTAATACAATAAAAAAAAAAAAATATATATATATATATATATATATATATATTGGAATAAAATTTTTATTTCTCCATTTTGGAAAACCAAAGTTAGAAAAAACAACAGATTGATTACAAACTCACAAGTTATAGGAAATGCTGGTTGATTAAAAAAAAAAAAAAGTTAATGTGAAATTTGGCATTGTTTGGACCTCGCAAGATTTTCATAGTCAAGTTGATGTGAAGAAGTGGCCAATTGCAGACAATCATCCAAATGATCATTTGTAATTTGGTTTCTTCATTGATTTTTTTATGACGTTCATATTTGAAAAACTGGATTCTGACAAGTATGTCAATCCAAAACATGACAGAATTTTTCGCACAATATTAGTTAATATTGGGAATTTTTCATGTGCATACTTCCAGATGACTTCATTGTTTATTGATTTTAAATGTAAACTATTCTGAATGTTTATTATCTCAAGTTCTACTTCAACTTGGTTTATATAAAAATTGTATGATAAAAGATACAATCATTTCAGTTTTATTAAAATCTTTAAATCTTGAATTTATTTCTTCCTCAACTAATTCTATTTCACAAATAAATTCTTTTAAATCATAGCGAAGCATTTCTTGATTTTGTTCAAAAAATTTTAATAAATATGGGAGATGTCTAAATTCACGGTCATTTATATTTTTCTTTAATAAAAGTATTTTTGGTAAGTTTTTATTGAAATTAACATGCCAATTAAATTTTTATTTCTACCTTGTAACTCTAAATTTAAATTGCTTAATTTCGTACAGAAATCTACTAAAAATGATAAGTGTAACAACCATACAACCATATTTTATCACTCAATTGTGGATAAATATCTCCTTTATCATCAAGAAAAATTTTTATATCGTTGATCAATACAAGAAATCTTTCTAAAAATTGACTTCTGCTGAGCCAGCGAACATTATTGTACAACAGAAGTTCCCTATTATCATCGCCTGTAATTTAAATAACCGCTGTTGCAGGGCTTTTCCTAGAACAGAATTTCCAATTTTAAATGTAATATCCAAAACATCTTTTGTGCTTAATCTTTTACTACACAGTACTTGTTTGTGAATAACACAGTGGTATGTTAAAAAATCTGGATATTTGTCATCGTTTTTACATAATGAAATGAAGCCCGATTTATTACCTATCATCACAGGAGCACCATCACTAGTAACAGACACAAGTTTAAAAAGCAGAAGTTTGTGTTGTTTCACAAATTCATCAAATGCCGAAAAAAATGTCTTCTCCCCTAGTCCTTCCCCATAATGGTATAATTTTCAAAAGTTCTTCTTTACTTGAATAATCTTGAAATACCATGCAAATAAATATCATTAACTGAGCAATATCAGTGAAGTTGTTTGATTCATCAAATTGTAATGAAAACGCAAACATTGGTCAATGTCTGACATTAACTGAGTATTTAGATCGGCACTTAAAATTTCAACTCGTCTCATAATCATTGTTCTGGAAATTTGTAAATCTTTAATATTCGATATGATTTCATTTTTATTTTTAAAATCAGAAAATAAAGATTCTGCTGCTGCAAGAAACGATTCTTTTATTAACTCTCCATCAGTAAAAGGCATTTTTGCTTTTGCTAATAAATGACACACTTTCAAAGATGCAATAGTGACTGATATTGGTTTATTTATTACTTTCGAAATCATATTTTGTTGTCCAGTAAGTCCTGCCTTTAAATTTATAATTTTTGATTTACATATTTCGGAATGTTTGGGAAAATCTTCATCATATTTTGCATGTAGTGATCAAAAATGTCTCTCGACATTACCTTTTTTTGGAATTGCTACAGAATGAATTACAAATCAAACAACACTTTCCATTTACTATTGTAAAGAAAAAATCCATTTCCCATGCCTTGTGAAAATGATACATCTTCGATCTCTTTGATACACTCATGATTATCCTTAAATTAAACGAAACACATATGATGTGATTTTGTTATACGTCTACTTTTTTTTGCTATCCAGTCATTATTGCGACATTGTAAACTTTTATTATTATTAAACTTTGTATACTTGTAATTTCTATTAATTAGTTGTGATGTCTTTTACTTTATACTTTATTCTCCGTTATTCTAATTTGCTGTGCATGCTTTCTCTCTCTCAGAATCTCTCTTGTTTATCTTATTACGTGCTATGTTTATCTACCGTTCGCATTACGAGTCTTATGCCTAAGATATTAGAAAATTTATTTAAAATTAGACTGCGCCACTGATATCTTTGATTAGCAAAAAGAACTCAAATATACAGCTGGTAGATTTCTCTCTTTCTCTAACACAAATTCCTACATTAAAACTTTCACAGTCATGGTCTATTCTTTTTCTTAATTTTTCTTAATTTGGCCAACTCACTTTTAGAGTCTCGCTCAACAAGTCCGATTTATTTTAGAAACAGTGCAGTTGCAAATAAAGAAACAGACAGCACTCTTTTAAGAAGAAAGTCAAATGACAAATATTTATATTACTATGAAATATGCACAATTTTAACGTTAGGGAGATTGCTTTCTCTATCCATCTATAAAAACGCCTCAGCAAAAATTAGAACCTTCTTTCTTCAACATTAAATACTTTCTTTAACACATAAGGTTACCTACTCTCAGTTTACAAATTTTTACTTATTAATCACTAAGCTCACTCGTAAAGAGGTTACCTAAATCTGTGTTAAGTTATCTTTACACAATTGATATCAGCCTCTAACATGCCAACTGATTATCTTATGGACATTTCTTAATACTATTAAACATATATCTTAAAAGTCTTTCTTGTATCAACTATAACAGGAATTATACTTACAAAGTCTCTATATCTCACATTCAGTCAAAAGTCTTTCACTAAAAGTGCTATGGCAATTCTTTAGTCTCAGATCTTCTTCAGGAAATTTTGGCTCGACTGCATCTCATCGGGAACGTAGCAGGCTATGGGCTCATTCAGCTCTGGCAAAAGGTTACTCTCCCTTGGCGAAAAGAAAAACTTACAAGCGAAGGTGGTTCAGGAAATTTGACTTGCCTTTTCTCCTCTGCTTGGGCTCGCCGAAAATGCCTGGACGACTGCCTTTTTTTCCTGCCGTTTCAACAGCTAGAACTGCCGCCAACTGTTAACTGGATCCCTCTGTGGCCTGGAAACTTTTCTCCAGCAATTAGAACTCTTCCTTTTGGCAATTTGAAACCTTGTCTGTGGCCTAGAAGTAGTCTCTCTCTAGCGACGTCTCAAACCGAGAAGCTCCTCTCTGGAAGCAGGAAACTCCTCTCTCAAGCAACGTGGATCCAGGCAGCCTCTGTCTCTCTGACGGCAACTCTGGACCGGGTGGCCTCCTCTCTGACAGCAATTCTGTAACCAGGTCCCTTCTGCATGCTTCAGTCCCTTTTTATTAGGCCTCCTCTGAGACCTCGCATGAAGTTTGCCAACCCCCGAAGAATCGGTATGAGTCTTTCATCTTAAGTTTCAAGTTCGGCATGCCTTTGGTTCTCCTCCGCTTTCTTTCGATTATAAGTTGCTGGCCATCGGAAAGTTGTCTGAACTTTTTCTGACTGACTTCAGAGATGTTTACACTTGGAGCCTGCAAGTCTTTCTTATGCATACAAGTTTCAATAACAATCTTTCTAAAGCTCCTTCCAACTACTAACCACACTCAAATTTGCTTAACTTTTTGTGTGAGCCATTAGTAGCAGAGGCTCCACCAAACAACCAACCTTTCTAAGTGTTGAGGAAATGTGTCGTGTTCTGATTGATAGATCTTCTTAGCTTTCTCATGCGTTGGCCTAGGATGTTGCGCTAATCAGGTGCTGTTGTGGGCAGGGCAGTCATTTCTCAGATGTATGACAGCTTCTGGCAATCTTATTTGTTCAGGTTAGGTTTTTATTTGTCAGGTCTCTGGCTGATCCAATGAACAGCTTCTACACCTTGAATCTGTTTTTATTTTACATGGTCATTGTTATTTTTATACACATATTTATGTTTAACAGAGTATTCATTTTATAATTCCCCTTTTATACTGAGTGGTAAGAGAGAAACAAAAGTTGTTGTTGATTTTTTTTAACTAAACAAATAGCAAAATAAAAAAACTTTTTTTTTTCCAGTTTTCAGAAAAGATTCACTCAATTAAAACAGAAGATGCTTTAATAACAATACTAATAATGAACAAAAATAATTATTTTACCAAGAACAACTATACAGAGATCTACCACTATGAAAATCAATGGTAAAATACATCTCTCAGACAAAGTATTTTCAGTATATTATTCATCAAGACAACTAGCTTGATTTGTCTCTGAACTTAAAAATTTATAAAAATATACACACAGAAAATTCTCTCTCAACACCTTTCCCACTTTAACAATATTCAGATTAATAAATGAAATGGGGAACCTCTACAACTCATTCAATATAAACAATTGCTTTGGTTGGAACTGCATCTAGGAAGTGAAGAACATTTATCACGATTTTTCAACTGGTGAATCAGCCAGTCTCAGGGTTTTCCCTTCCAAAAAAACCTGAAAACAGACAAACCACTCCCACAAATACACATATCTAAACACAAAAAATACTTACCCGTAGAGAGAGAGAGAGAGAGAGATGCAACAAAGCAATGGCAAGCCAGCTGCATTAAATTGCATAAAAACTCTAGTCAGGGGACTTAACCTGTCTCATACAGACAAGAGAAATGGCTGGATGGAAATCGAAGAATATTTCAGATAAAATTTAAATTAATTTCCTGTGATGGTTGGAAGTTTGAATTCAACAAATGCCTCGTTTACATTAAAGTTTCTTAGATGTGCTTTTTACTGTTCGCCACTGATGTCTCTCTCTCTCTCTCAATCTCTTTCTGTCACACACTCACATTCCAAAAAAGAGGAAAATTTCATATCTCTATCTCTTAGAGCAGTGTTTCTCAAAATGTGGTACACATACCCCTGGAGGTACGTGAAAGCTAATTAGGGGGTACGTGGCAATTTTTGGCTATGCATAAAAGGAGTCATTATATTTTTCAACAAACAGTGCAATTAGAGACGACTGAGATAAAATGGCACTAACTAATGAATCACATCCCCTCTCCAACAGAAACTGCTGTACACCAAGCAAAACCATATGTTGCCGGTGAAACATATGGGTTTTGCTTGACACCACCTCGTCGTTAACGTGTTAAAACTAAGAAATGTTTAGTGAATGTGTTTCAGACATTATGGAATTCGGTTGAAGGGAATTAGCATTTCACCTCAACTGTTGAAATGCTAATTTGTCTTTGGTTCATGCAATCTTTTGTTAATACCGCACCAATCATATGCAATTCTTCGCTGCTCTACGTATCTCAAGTCTTGTAAATTGAAATAATGGGAAAGAAGATGACGCTATTTGGGTAGATGACTTTGACGATGCACACAAAGAAACTGTTCTCGATGCCAAAAGTAGCGGAGAGCGAGTAGGAGCTTCTTGGTAAGTCGCACAATTTTCAGTTTTTTTCTGAAAATTTTAGTTTCCGAAAATTCCCACATGTATCTCGCAACATGATTTTTTAGCTTTAATTTTGGGAAAAAAGTTAGAGTTATATTCGAGTAAATACAGTATTTTTTTTTTTTTAGCTTTCAAATTCTTACGTATGGATCATTGGTTAAAGATTGGATTTATAAAACCCCCAAAATAGAGCAATATAGCAAATACAAGTAGCTGCAAGCAACAAGAAAACATTGATATTGCATCTGGATCAAATGAAATTGATAAGAGTGTGTCATCTGACATCTCTAGAGAACCAAAAATTAAAAATAAGTCATATTTTTTGTTTACATGAACATATAAATTCAAATAAAATAGATATTTAATTTTAATTAATATTTTTAATTAATTTATTAATTTAAAAGCAGAGCAGCTTTCAGACAAGAAGTGTAGACTCAAATATACAAACATCATTGAAGTAAAAATGAAAGAGTTTGAAAACAAGAACCAAATCTTGAAGATTCAATGGCAAACTATGAAGAAAATATTGATTGATTCAGCCAAGAGGCATGTGGTGAGATTGCCTGTAAGGATAGAAAAATCAGAACTCCATGGTGAAATCAGGAAGTTAAAGAGGCAGTGAAGGAAAAGAAGAAAGCATATGCCAGCTTGGTTGGCCGAGTGGTTAGCATGTCTGCTCTCCAGTCAAAAGGCTGCGGGTTCGAATCCCACCATGGGCATGGATGTTCGTCTGTGAAAATACTAATGGTGGTAGTTGGCGGTAGATGGCATTGGTGTAGATGATGAGTTGTCGAATAGGTATCTCCCTCGATGAGTCTTTGGACTCCCTGGAGGTATTATGTAATAATATCGAAAGTTCCTGATGAATAAGTCAACTTGCGCTCTTAGAAAATACAGAGAAAAATGTAAGAAACCGAAGCACTGGATCAAACTGAATAAGCAACAGTCATGGAAAGAATTTGGTAAGAACATTGAAAATAAATATCAGGAAGGTGGCAAATTAAAACTATTGAAAAAACTTAGAAATGGAGGAAAAAAGGACTGTAAAAGAAATCAGGTATGATAAAAGTGACATGAAAATTGAAGATAAAGTTATTCTAGATGTTTGGAGTAATTACTTTGAAAGACTGCTAAATGAAACAAGCAGTGTCGGCATGATGGTAGAAAACTCCCAACAGAAATACAGTCAGGAATACATATCTATCCTTGAAGTAGAAAACGTCATCAAAAACCCGAAATGTGAAAAGGCAACTGGAGTAGATAAAATTCAACCAAAAATGCTCAAATAGGTATAAAAATTTTACAGTGGCTGCATTGCATCATTCAGAAGGCCTGGTCAGAGGGGTCGAATTCCAGCTGATTGGAGCAGAGCTCTCATAGTTCTCATCTGTAATTGAAATAAAACTGAATGTTAGAATTATTTCCCTACTAAAACTTCCTGATAAGATTTATGCAAGTATACTTGAGAAATGGCTAAGAACAATTGTAGAAGGGAAGCCTGGTGAAGAACAAGCTGGAGCCAGGCCAAATAGAGGCTGCCATGATCAGATTTTCACTTTAAGACAAATAGTTGAGAAATCTGGGGAATATAACAAGAATTGTATTTAAGTTTTGTTGATCTGGAAAAGGCATATGAAAAAGTGGCAATAGGAAAGCTCTTCAAAACGCTAGAGTTATATAGTGTAAATGGGACATTATATCAAACAATACATAGTCTCTATTAGAGGTGTAAATCAGCAGTTAGAATTGAAGGAGGTATAGGAAGATGGTTTAGTGTTGTCAGGTATGCGATGTGGATCACATTATGAAGGAAAGTGGTATTAAATCTGATATAAAATTGGTGATGTTACTCTTATCTCTTTACTTTATGCTGATGATGTTATACTTCTGAATAAGTCCAGTACAAGATTCCCTAACTAAATTGAATAACTGTTATAATAAATTTGGTATGAAAATCAGCAATAAAAAGACAAAGACAGTAGGCAAAAACACTAAAAACCTCAACTGTATTCTGAATGAAGGACACACAGCTATTTAGGCACAATTTTCAGTGAAGATGGCAAATGAAATATGAACATAGACAACAGAATTAGTAAAGCTGGTATGGTAGGAAGTCAGCTGAATAAAATTATATGGAATAAGAAAGAAATCAGTCAAAAGACTAGATTAGCTATATACAATTCAGCTTTAATATTCAAACCAGCTTTAACTTATGGATCTGAGAGCTGGGTTAGAAATAAAACACTTGATCAAAGACTGGAGAATTTTGATATGAAAGTTCTGAGAAAGATTATTGGAGTAAACAGATGACATCAATGGCAGTATCACATTAAAAATGAAGACCATTGTTAGCATTCAGGAATGTGTTAATAGAGCTAATCTCAGGTGGTATAGTCACACTTAAATAGAATGGGAGAGGAAAGATTAACAAAACAAGTGTTCTTTGCCAGGGTTTCAGGAAAAAGACCCAGAGGAATACCAATATGTAGATGGATTGATACAGTAAAAAGTAGCTAAAAAAGAAATATAAGATCTGATAACATTCCTGACAGATAACAGATTAATTTGGGGGAAAATTGTTGATATTGGAAGTTGATAATGGTGTAACTTTTTCATGTAGTACTATCATAATTATCCTGTAAAACCCCTGAGGGTACTTATCAGGATTTAGATGATGATGATGAGAATAATAAATTCTTTGTGGTCTGAGCTTAAAGAATATAAGAGAAAAATTTGCAAAATATATCAACCAAAGACCAAAATTTGAGATTCTTTCATTCACTCTTTTCATAAAAGAAAACTAGTCTTATTAAATGAACTTGCATCTTATTCTTATTTTTCTTCGATGAGCTTATTTGCCAGGAATGTTAACTTTATATGTTTCTATTAACAGACGTGATAGTCATAGAGAATGTTTCAAAGTTTTTTAATAAAACATTCTAGCTTTTCTGCTTTAAATATTCAAATCACTGTGTTGCTTTTTTTTTTCCATAACTACTTATTTCCTTTCCTTCTTTCTTGTTGCACTTACAGCAGCTCTCTTTCCAAAGGGTTCTGTGGTATGAGGACATAATAAAAGGTAATGCTAGTATTAATCTATGTTGTTAAATACTAGCATTATATTTTATTATAACTACTTTATTTTTCTAAATCAGACCTGAAAAAAAATCTACCAAAACCTCTATATATTTTTTATTCCATTCTAATGCCCTTAGAAACTCTCTTTCCTTTTACATACCTCTCTACTTAGCTGATTACATTTTGAATCTCTGTTCCTGATAGCAAGACCAATAACAAGACAGAAACTTCATGCATGCTCAGAACAGCTCTTAACAGCTATTAAAGTTCTGTGTATCCTGTGTATAAATATTATTTTTTCCTTTTTGCAAACTTTAATGCTTTGTTAATTCTCACTTTCCCAAAGATAAACAGATACAGTAATTCAATTAAATCATTTTATCTATCTATAAGTTGTACTACACTGTTTTCTAAAATTAGCAAAACAGTATAATACAATGGTATTTATCATAACATTTTTACTCTAAATCTTTTTATGAAAATACACATTGGAGTTTTATAAGAATAAACGGGAAGAAATTTTATGACAAAAGGCATTAATTTTAAGAGTAGATTTTACAACATCCTTGGAGATGTCTATAACCTGGATTATTATACTAGATGTAATTAAACATCCAATGCAATAAATTACAGTAAAAATGCCAACAAATTATATTCTTTATAATCCTTTATTCAAGCATAAGCAAACAAGATTTCCACGTGAAGTTCTTCATGACTAGGCTACTTATATATAGAAGCTAATGACTTCACATTAATGGCCTTAGTACCATAATGCAAAGAACATTCTTTCAGGTGTATATAATGCAATGCATTATGGGAAGGAATACTATTCAGACTGACTTCGACCTTAATAGAGGTCTCATCAGTGGGAGCCAGATCCAGAAGCAATACCAAGGTTGAAGTAATGCAGAAGAGTCATATATACATCATATACAAGTAGTGAAAAAGTGAAAGTGAAAAGAATTTATATTCTTGCTTAATCTTTTATCTAAATTTAAGCAAACAAGGTCTGTGCACATGAGGTTCTGCACTACATCACTTGTATACTATACCGGAATAAATAGTTTTAATGGGACATGTGTATTAGACATGTTTAAATAACTTTCATGGCTTAAGCATATGATTTATGACTCATTATTGTGATTTGAGTTTTAAAAGTTGTTAACGATCTGTTCTCCCTGATGATGTCCGCGTAATGTTGGATGAAATACATTGGAATTTTTGAATAAAATTCTACATACTTTTTGTTACATGTGTATATTGCAAAAATTATATAAATTAGTCCATTCATTTTAGAAATTATGGACTTTACAACCATGTTATAAATAACTCTTTTAATTTCCTGACATTTCGATCTTCATATTGAGATCATCATCTGGAGTATATACAAATATACAAGGACAAGCTGCTGAGTTACATTACACACAGTAAGCTAAAGAAACAATGATTTGATCACCGGTTCTACTGGCATGAGCTCTGGTGGGGAAAAAAAATTAATTATTTAGAAACTACATCAAAGCTAAATTCAATTTAAGATAACATGAGAAAGACATTCTTCCTTATAGATAGTCTTCTTTCAGTAACAATGATGTCCTATTTTTAACATTACAATTGTTATTTTAGATTTAGGATTCTGGATTACCTACAGTCATAGTTAACTCTTAGAGAGAAAGGTTCCGTGGGTAGAATACGTACCTCCATATGCTTGGGATTTTTAGACCATCATTGTTCAGATTGGGGTGGTTGATAAGAATCGCACAGGGTTCCTTAAATTTGTGTTCATACAATGTTTTGGTGTGATGAAAACAACTGGTGCTTTTCCAGTCAATTCTATGTAGTGTGTTCAGGGCATGATCAGAGAGGCCTATATATATATATATATATATATATATATATATATATATATATATATGGTATATTGCAGGTGCAATAAATACGGTATACTCCAGGGTGGGCCAGTGGAGGGAGTGGGTCTTTGGATGAGTTGAGTAAGCTTTTTAATTTTGCAGGAGGTTTAAAGATGGCTTTGAGATTGTATTTTTGTAGTATTCTAATGTCCTTTTTTTATCTGATGTCCCTTTAATGTAAGGAATGGTTATAGCTTTATTGTAGTCTGGTTTATCTTTGTTTTTTATTGAGGTCTTGCAGAGAATTTTGTTAATACTGTTTTGGCTGTAACCATTTTTTAGAAAAGTATTGTGGATAACTTTAAATTTGTCTTTCAGAGCTTGTTCACTGGAGCAGATCTTCAAAGCCCTGTTTTTTAGAATATTAATGACACCTAGTTTTTGTGTTGGGTGGCAGTAGGAGTTTATGTGTATATATTGGCCATTATGTGTCGGCTTTCAGTACACAGTGAAGGAAAGACTGCCAGAAGGAAGACGTGTGACAAGTGTATCTAGAAACGGAAGTGTGTTCTGTTTTTCAATCTCAACTGTGAACTGTATGCATTTGTGTTGTTTGATTAGGTAGCTAAGGAAAGTGTCTAGTGTCTGGCAGCCATGGGACCTTCATACCATATCTATTACAACAGTTATTCAATTTAGTCAGAGAATCTGGGAGACTTGTAGCGGATTTATTTAGAAGTATAACATCATCCGCATAAAGCAAAGAGCTGACATTAACATCTCCAATTTTGATATCATGTTTAATACCACTTTCCTTCATAATGTGATCCATATAGATAATGAATAACAGAGGGGATAACGTACATCCTTGTCTCACACCAGATTTAACATTAAACCATCTTCCAGTACTTCCTTCAATTCTAACTGCTGACTAATTCAAAAAAAGACTAATTGCTTGATATAATGCCCCATTGACACTATATAACTGCAGTGTATTGAATAGCTTCTCTCTTGGCACCTTATCATATGCCTTTTCCAAATCGACAAAACTTAAATACAGATCTTTGTTATATTCCCATGCTTTCTCGACTATTTGTCGTAAAGTGAAGATCTGATCCTGATAGCCTCTGTTTGGCCTGAATCCAGCTTGTTCTTCACCAAGCTTTTCTTCCACAATTCTTCTCAACCATTTCTCAAGTATACTTGCATAGATCTTGCCAGGAACACTCAGTAGGTAAATACCTCTGTAATTCTCACATTCAGTTTTATTTCCCTTTTTATATATGGATACTATGAGAGCTCTACTCCAATCATCGGGAACTCGTCCCTCTGTCCAGGCTTTCTGAACTATGCAATGCAGCCACTGTAAGACTCTTATACCACCATACTTCAGCATTTCTGCTCAAATATCATCTACTCCTGCTGCCTTTCCATATTTCAAACCTTTGATGGCTTTTTCTACTTCAAGTATGGATATGTAATTCTGACTGCATGACTGGTCAGTGTTTTTTACCACTGTGCTGTCATCACTGCTTGTTTCATTTAGCAGTTTTTCAAAGTAATTACTCCATACTTCAAGGATATCTTTTTCTCCAGTTTTCATGTCACCTTTATCATCTCTAACTCCTTTTACAGCACTCTTTCCTCCATTCCTAAGCTTCTTCAACAACCTCCAGAATATTTTACCACCTTCTTGATATTTATTTTCTATATTCTTGCCAAAGTCCTCCCATGACTTTTGTTTAGCTAGTTTTACACAGTGTTTAGCATTCTTGCATTTGTCTCTATATTCTCTAAGAGCACAAGCTGACTTATTTGCCAGGAACTTTTGATATGCTTTCTTCTTTTCCTTCACTGCCCCTTTAACTTCCTGTGTCCACCAGGGAGTTTTGATTTTTTTTATCCTTGCAGACAACCTCACCACATGCCTCTCTGGCAGAATCATTCAATGTTTTCTTCAGAGTTTGCCACTGAATCTCCAAGGTTTGATTCCTGTTCTCGAACTCTTTCATTTTTTTTTCAATAATCTTTGTGTATTTTAGTCTACAATTCACATCTGAGAGCTGCTCAACTTTTATTCGCTTTAAAACTTTCTTACATGTTATTCTTTTCGATATGAAATTCAATTTTATCCTAATCAAGACTAAATAGTGATCACTTCCAATTTCAAATCCTCTGTACACTCTGGTGTCCTGCACCAGGGAGAAAACATCACTATCAACAATAACATAGTCAATGAGACTTTTCTTATTCCTTGCCTCTTCTCTCCATGTGAATTTGTGCACATTTTTATGTTGGAACATGGTGTTAGTAATAACCAGTCCATGTCCTGAACAGAAATCCAACAGATATTTGCCATTATTATTAGCTTTGCTCTTTTCTCCAAATTTTCCCAAAATATTTTTGTATATCTCACAATCATTTCCTACTCTGCTATTTAGATCCCCAACAAGAACCAACTTTTCCTTTTTCATTGTGTCAGTTGCTTTTTCTAAAGCCTCAAAAAATTCCTCCACTTCTACCTTAGTAGAACCTTCTGTTGGACCATAGGCACAAATTAGTCTCATTGTCCAGTTCCCCATTCTCATATTTGCCCACATTACTCTACTTGACACTGACTGCCATTCAAGAAGATTAGCCTCGTATTTTGTATTGAATACTATGGCTACTCCTTCTTTTCCTTGATTGTCATTGCCTGAATATAACATTTTGTATTTATTGCTCAGAAAGATCTCTTTTTTGTTTAGCTATTATTACACATAACTTTACTCTTTCTTATATTTTTCTCTGTACTCTATCTCAGAGCCTAAGTTGCAAGCAACTTTTATATGTTTTCTTCTTTTCCATAACTGCCTCTTCATCTTCCTTACTGCACCATGGAATTCTGATATTTCTATCCTTGCAGACAACTTCACTGGCTGCATTAGTCAATATTTTTTTCAGAATTTTCCACCGAGTTTTTAAGATTTTCATTCATGTCTTCCAGCTATTACATTTGTATATTGCTCTTTACCTTATTCATCATCATCAAATTCCTGCCATGTACCCTCAAGGGATGTTACAGGATATGATAATACTATATGAAAAAAATTACATCATTACTAACTTCCTATTTACAATTTTACTCCAAATTAGTATGTTACTTGTCAAGACTCCAACATTATCAGATCTTATATTTCTATCGTCCAAGGCACTTTGTACCGTATGAATCCACCTATATCTTGGTCTTCCTCTGGAACCTTTTGCTGCCAACCTGGCAGAGAACACTTGTTTTGCTAATCTTTCTTCACCCATTCTGTTTAAGTGACCATACCACCTGAAATTAGCTCTGCTAACGCATTCCTGGATGCTGACAATGTCAAGTTCTTTCCTAATATCTCCGTTTTTAATATGATATTGCCATTGATGCCATCTGTTCACGCCTCTAATCTTTCTCAGGACTCTCATATCTGCGGTCTCTAGTCTTTGGTCAAGTGTTTTACTTCTGACCCAACTCTCAGATCCATAAGTTAAAACTGGTTTGAACACTGCCTTGTTCATTTAGCTAATTTAGTGTTCTGACTAATTTCTCTCTTATTCCATATGAATTTATTCAGTTGACTTCCCACCATATCAGCTTTGCTGATTCTGTTGTCTATTTCTATATTTAATTTACCATCTTCAGTAAAAATCGTGCCTAAGTAGCTGAAATGTTCTAGTTGTTCCACAGGTTCTCCATTTACAACACAGATGACATTTTCAATAATTCTGCCTATTTTCATTGTCTTTGTCGTTTTATTGCTGACCTTCATACCATATCTATTACAACAGTAATTCAATTTAGTCAGAGAATTTTGCAGACTTTTAGTGGATTTATTTAGAAGTATAACATCATCCGCATAAAGCAAAGAGCTGACATTAACATCTCCAATTTTGATATCATGTTACCACTTTCCTTCATTATGTGATCCATATAGATAATGAATAACAGAGGGGATAATGTACATCTTTGTCTCACACCAAATTTAACATGAAACCATCTTCCTGTACTTCCTTCAATTCTAACTGCTGACTTGCAACTCAAATAAAGACTAAGTATTGGTTGATATAATGCCCCATTCACACCATATAACCGTAGTGTATTGAATAGCTTCTCTCTTGGCACCTTGTCATATGCCTTTTCCAAATCGACAAAACTTAAATACAGATCTTTGTTATATTCCCATGCTTTCTCGACTATTTGTCGTAAAGTGAAGATCTGATCCTGACAGCCTCTATTTGGCCTGAATCCAGCTTGTTCTTCACCAAGCTTTTCTTCTACAATTCTTCTCAACCGTTTCTCAAGTATGCTTGCATAGATCTTGCCAGGAACACTCAGTAGGGAAATACCTCTGTGATTCTCACAATCGTTTTATTTCCCTTTTTATATATGGGCACTATTAGTGCTCTACTCAAATCATCTGGAATTTGTCCCTCTGCTCAGGCTTTCTGAACTATGGAGTGCAGCCACTGTAAGACTCTTATAGCACCATACTTCAGCATTTCTGCTCAAATATCATCTACTCCTGCTGCCTTTCCACATTTCAAGCCTTTGATGGCTTTTTCTACTTCAAGGATGGATATGTATTCGTGCCTGCATGCCTGGTCAGTGTTTTTTACCACTGTGCTGTCATCACTGCTTGTTTCATTTAGCAGTTTTTAAAAGTAATTACTCCATGCGTCAAGGATATCTTTTTCTCCCATTTTCATGTCACCTTTATCATCTCTAACTCCTTTTACAGCACTCTTTCCTCTATTCCTAAGCTTCTTCAACAACCTCCAGAATATTTTGCCACCTTCTTGATATTTATTTTCGATGTTTTTGCTAAAGTCTCCTATGACTTTTGTTTAGTTAGTTTTACACAGTGTTTAGCATTCTTGCATTTGTCTCTTTATTCTCTAAGAGCACAGGCTGATTTATTTGACAGGAACTTTTGATATGCTTTCTTCTTTTCCTTCACTGCCTCTTTAACTTCCTGTGTCCACCAGGGAGTTCTGATTTTTTTTATCCTCACCACATGCCTCTCTGGCAGAATCAATCAATGTTTTCTTCAGAGTTTGCCACTGAATCTCCAAGTTTTGATTCCTGTTCTCAAACTCTTTCATTTTTTCTTCAATAATCTTTGTGTATTTTAGTATTTTAGTCTACAGTTCACATCTGAGAGCTGCTCAACTTTTATTCGCTTTAAAACTTTCCTTACATGTTATTCTTTTCGATACTGAATTCAATTTTATCCTGCTGAATACTAAATAGTGATCACTTCCAATTTCAAATCCTCTGTACACTCTGGTGTCCATCACTAAGGAGAAAACATCACCATCAACAATAACGTAGTCAATGAGACTTTTCTTATTCCTTGCGTCTTCTTCTCTCCATGTGAATTTGTGCACATTTTTATGTTGGAACTTGGTATTAGTAATAACCAGTCCTGTCCTGAGCAGAAATCCAACAGGTATTTGCCAATATTATTAGCTTTGCTCTTTTCTCCAAATTTTCCCAAAATATTTTGGTATGTCTCACAATCATTTCCTGCTCTGCTATTCAGATCCCCAACAAGGACCAACTTTTCCTTTTTCATTGTGTCAGTTGCTTTTTCTAAAGCATCAAAAAATTTCTCCACTTCTACCTTAGTAGAACCTTCTGTGGGACCATAGGCACAAATAAGTCTCATTGTCCAGTTCCCCATTCTCATATGTGCCCACATTACTCTACTTGAGACTGGCTGCCATTCAAGAAGATTAGCCTTGTATTTTGTGTTGAATACTATGGCTACTCCTTCTTTTCCTTGAGTGTCATTGCCTGAATATAACATTTTTGTATTTATTGCTCAGAAAGATCTCACCAGTTTTTGTCTTTTTTGTTTCAGTCACTCCTATGTCGATCTGGTACTTATCTAATTCCTCAGCAAGCTCCATTTCTTTGCCATTCAGGCTTCTTATGTTGATAGTACAGATCTTTAACTCTGGTGATGTTGAGTTGGGGTTTGTTTTCAGATTTGTTCCAGTAGCTGACTTTTCGCTGTTCGCTCTGGTTCCCTGGCGAAAACAATGGGGGCCTTGTTTAACCGGGCGACGCCCTAGCCAGCATGAAATTTTGTCATGTTGTACCATTATTTTTTATTTTGGTTTAACCAATAAGAATACAATTTGGTCGGCTAAATCCCAAATTGCCAGCCCATCCTCGTTTGTTCAGTATCCAAGTAGATACTCAACAGGATGCAGCACGAGAAGGTGAGGATTGGACATTAGGTCAGAAGCCCTGGTCGGTTCTCCGCATTCCTTTAAAAGCTATGTGGAGGTCTCCTCTCAGTTATACAGCTTTGATCCTTAAGCACCCCTTATGTAATAACTTTATTTACCTTATTTAATAATGGTAAATTGATTGATTTTTTGATAGACTGGGTCTCCTGCGATGAGTCTTCGGACTCCATGGAGGTGCCCATATAATAATAATAATAATAAATGATTAATCCCACGTATCCACAATATTCTTATTCTTCTTATTATTACAGGCAACTTCAAGGAGTCCTTACTCATTGAGGGAGGCCTTAAACATCATATCAAGAACAACTATTCGGCATTCGCACAGTATCTATCATACTTTACTTTGAATTCATCTACAGTCATGGCACCCACAACAAACTCTGGCAGCTTATTCCACTCATTCACCACTCTCCAAGTAAAAAACCTAGTTCTAACACCCTTGCTCAGTTCCCATGGATGGTCCCTAGTTCTCCCATCACCAGACCCGTTCTGAAAAATTTCCTCTGAATTAATTTTGTAAAAAGATTAATTCAGAGGAATCACTTCAGTAATTTGAATGTCTCAATCATATAACCCCCTTTTCCACCTATCAACCAATTTCTGTAACCCACAGATCTTCAACCTGTTCTCGTAAGGTTCATTCAACAGACCAGCTATCATCTTGGTCACTTGTCTCTGGATCCTCTCTACCTCCTCCCCCATCAAGAAGAAACCCAGGGGTTTCTTCTTGATGGGGGAGGAGGTAGAGAAAGAAACCTCATCTTGACTACTGTGCCCAGATCTGGGCACAGTAGTCAAGATGAGGTCTTATCAAGGCTCGATAAAGAGGAACAATAACTTGCTTATCTCTGTTGGTCAAAGTATTCTTCAGTAACCAAGTGATCTGATGAGCTGATTTAGCCACTTTTGCTATGTGCCCCCTAAACTTCAACTTCCTATCCTCCAACACACCCAAATCTCTGGCTTCGTCAACCTCCTGGAGTACAATTCCTCCAATGTGATATACTGTTGCTAATTTTTTCACCCCAAAATGCATAACCTTACACTTTGCTACATTAAACTGACATCCATTCTCATTAGCCCGGACTGCCAATCTACCTGAATCATCCTGCAAAATTTTGACATCATGTGCATTCACTATTGCTCTACCCAACTTTGCATCATCAGCAAATAAATGAACAGTTCCTCTCAGATCCTTTCCTATATCATTAATGAACAAATTAAATAGCAGTGGTCCAAGAACAGAACCCTGCGGCACACCACTAGTAACAGGCCTTCTTTTGGACTCCACTGCTGAATAAACTACTCTCTGATATCTCTTCATCAACCACCCTCCTATCCATCTCACCAACCCTATATTTGCCCGATGTGCTGCAGTTTACTGATTAGAATTTCACGTGGTATTTTGTCAAAGGCCTTAGCAAAGTCCAGCAGTATCACTGTAAATCCATTACCCTTATCCAGTTCAGCTGCCATTGTATTATAAAACATGTGCAAGTTACTGAGGCATGATCTACCCTTCACAAAACCTCCATACAGTATCCCATTTTCATCTATCCATTCCTGTATTTCGCTCTTGACTAATATCTCCAAAACCCTGACAACGATTCCTGATATGCTGATCGGTCGGTAATTTACAACCAACAGCAGTCTTGGAACCTCCTTTATGCAATGGAACTATCTTCCCCCTCTTTCCAGCCCCTCAGGACTAACCGAGAGCTGAGACTTAAATTAAACAATATGGTCAAGGGAACTGACAATTCCTTTGCCACTTCACGCAAGACTCGAGCTGGTATACCATCCAATCCCACAGGTGTATTTACATTAAGGTTCTGTAATATACTATTCACCTCCATTTCAATTCACTTCAATTCCTGTATCAGCCATTCATTCATTCTCTCATTCCTGCAATATCACAGTGTGGGTGATATATTCTTGCAAAGTTATCTTCAATTTTCATGCCATCTTATTCATCTGATTCCTTTTACAGTACTTTCCTCCTTTCAAATGTTTTTCAATAGTCTCCAGAACATTCTGCTACTTTCATATTTATCAACCATATGCTATCCAGTCTTCCCATGAATTTTGTTTCACTATTTTTTATACAAAACATTTCATTTATCTCTACATTCTCTAAGGGTTTATGATTATTTGCACACTGTAACAAATTCGTGATTTTTCCATCCTTATAAATAACTTCATAAGGCCTCTAAGGATTGCTTCTTATTTCACTCTTTTCTCTAATGACAATGATGCACATTTAAGTCTACAGCTCGCACCTGCTTGACTGATTCTTTTTCATAACTTTTGTGCACAGTTTTCATAATGTGATGCTAATTTTTATCCTGCTCAAAATTAAATGATGGTCACTTCCTACTTCAAATTCCTTGTATGCCTTTGTATCCTGAAGTTCACTATCAATAACAACAAAGTTTAAGACCTTTCTTTTGGTTTCTGTTCATGTTAAGTTAAACATATCTTTGTGTCAGAATATGGGTATTAACAATGACTGAATAGAAATCTGACGTATGTTTACCATTAGTATTATTCTTTTCTGGCAAAGAAGTAGAAAATTATGCTTTGGATTCAGACTTTTTTGAATGAGTCTGCGGACAGAAAAGAGATAGTTATCCAACTGGGCCAAGAAGATTGTAGATGTAAATATACAAAAAAAAAAAAAAAAAGAGAGAGGGGGGGAGAGAGAGAGATAACTTGTTGTGTTTACACAAAAGGGTAGAATTCATTAGATTGGTAAATATGTTTTGGCCTAAGATTACAGGCATTAGTGAAACCTAGCTATTAGAGTGAAATGCAGTAACTGGATAGAAACTCATGAAAGCAATAATAATGTTTCATGCGGCAGTGAGTTTCAAGATATATGGTGTGAAGTGAAGGCTAACAGGATAAAATATATGGTGAGGTGTTGTTACTGACCTGGTTGTTCAGCTGCTAGGGATGATAAATGCACTGTCAATTTATCCTGATGGGTACTAAGTGAGTAATCATTATGGATAACTTAAATTATCTATTAGTTGGGTAGAAGAGAAATAATCTCATCATAAGAATGAAGAATTTATTGAGCTGTTGCAGGACAACTTTCAAAGCAGTATGTGAAACAAGGAACTCAAGGTCAAAGAGTTAGATTTGATCACAGTGTCAGAAGGGATCTCAGTTAAGAATAGGAGTAATTTACCACCAGTTGGCGACAGTCATCATGCCATACTTACATAGAAAGTAAAGTAGCTAATTATATCATCATCATCATCGTATGTTACGCTTTCGCGCAGGCCTACACATTTTACTGCGTAAACTTCAGTAACCGATAATCTCGTAGAATAGGTTGGTTACTCCTTATTCCCAGCTAATTATATAGATGTTCCAATTAGGACACGCTATATGCTGAACTACAAAACTGGAAATTATGACAACTTGGAAGAATGATATCTTTGGTCCCATGGTATCAGTTGCTGAATGGAAAGGATTTCAGATGCATGGGAAGCTTTGAAAAGGTGCTTAAATGAGGGAGAATCTGAATGCATTCCTAGAGTTCAGAACAAATAATGTGAGAGTAAAATGATGTGCAACTTTATTAAGCAACAGATCCATAAGAAGAATATGATGTGAAAAGAATATCATGAGGATAAGAGTGGAGACCAGAAAAGTTATCAGTATTGTACAGAAAGCTAAATCAGAGTATGAAAAGAAATTTGCTGTGCAGGCCAAAGGTAACCCAAAAGAATTTTATTGCTATACTATTGCTACAAATAAAAAATCAAAAAAAAAAAAATGAATGTGGAAGAATTATTTTAATGAATGTAAATGGCACCCTTCTGTCAGAAAAGTAGATTGTTTAAATAGTGATTGCTGACTTCGCTAAGATCTATCATCAACTGGATATATGTGAACAATACTACCACTACATTGGGTGAAGAGATAGAGGTTCATAACAATGGTATTCAAGAACTGTTGAATAACCTAGATATCAATTCAGCAATAGGGCTAGATGGGATATCGGCATATGTGCTAAAGATGTTCAAGCCAAAATGGCTTAGTGCTTGACACATTTGTATAACTTGAGTATCAGCTTAAGAAAGATTGCAAGGAATGGAAAGAGTGTATGATAGTTCCATTACAAGGATTGTGCAAAAACTGATGTGTCTAACTACAGACACATCAGTATCTCTGGGACACCTATGATGATGAAGATTTTAGAAAAGCTGCATACAAAAATGGGTCGACAGACAAGCTATATTTTGCAAAGAACAGCCAGGGTTTACTAAAGGGAGGTCATGTCAAAACAATCTGCTCACATTTCACAATAATGTTATGGCTGAACTGGATAAAGGAAATGGGTACACTAAGGTACTGTTGGGCTTTGCTAAGGCATATATAGAATACCACATGAAAGACTGTTTATTAAACCAGAGAATATGGGACTGGAATATAAACTACTGATTTGGATAAGTGGGTAGTTGACAGATAGGTATCAGAAAATAGTATATGGTGGGCATGAATTTATCAGATTTAAGGTGTTCAGTGATACACTCCATAAATCAGTCCTTGGACCATTGGTGTTTGTTCAATCTATACATTAATGGTGCTGGGTAGGATGTGACATGAGATATTCAATTGCTGATGATGCAAAGATAGATAGGGCAATCAGGGATGGTACTGTTATATAGTATTTACATGGTGATTTGAATAGGCTGGAACAGTGCACAAATGATAATAGCTGTCAATTCAATATTAGTAAGTGTAAAGTTATGCAATTCAGTGTGATGAGATTTCCAGTCATATTATATTAGTGAGATTATGTTACAAGAAACGAATGGGGGGGGGGGGATAGGGATTTTAGAGTTATTGTGGATAGAAAAATGAAGTTCAAAGAGGATTGCAATGACAAAATCATATAAGTTGGTAAAGGAATCTCATAGCATGGACAGGAGAAAGATTTTGCAGCTCATAGAGATAAGAGAATTCAGGGTAAATGTGTGGTTAGGAAGCATGTGAGATTCAGGTTCTTCACATGACGTGTAGTAAGTGTGTGGAAGTGGAGTGGCCTACTAGTGGATGTTTTGAGTGCATCTTCAGTGAATAATTTCAGAGAGAGATGATAGTTATTTAAGCAGTTAAGAGGCCATTCCTAATAATAATTAACTTCATTTTTTTTGCAAAAAAAAAAAAAAAAAAAGGTAAAATAGGAGTAACGCTTATTTATTTCATTTATATAATTTGTAGTTAACAGATTTTCAAACTGTGCACATGTATGTGCAGAGTTTATGTCTTCTTAATATAATAAACAATAAATTTTCTTTAAAAACAAAATGTAATATAAAATATATTCCATCTCAGAATTCATTCATATCTACATTCTACAGGTGTGATATACTTTACTTCCTATTGCAATTTTTTCACCTCTTCTGTAAGTTTCAGATATAACTATACATTGGCATAAATAACTTCTGCCAGTTATGAATATATAAAAATAATGCAAACAAAACCATGTGTCAGCATAGTCCAAGTTTAAACTGGGTCATGGAGCCAAGCATGAGACTGTTCCAGTCAGCTGGTGCTGATATAGTAATATAGTAATATTTGTAAACATACAATCAGAGGCATAGCTAGAGGGGGGGGGGGGGCACTTTGAACATTTTTGAACTTTTGCAGTTAATTCTAAAATACAGGCTCGAGAACTCATTTCCAAATATTGTAATACTACTGCAAATTTTCCTCACAATTGCTGTAAGTGTTGCTGGTTGTGAGAGGAGTTTTTCTAAATAAAATAGATTAAGAATTACCTACATTATTATGAAATAGACTTCGCCAATGTCATCGACGATTTTGCTAACAGAAAAGCAAGAAAAATAATATTTTAGAAAATGTTGAAATTAAAGTTTTACTTCAAAAATAAACAGTGTTTTAATTTATTTCCCTATACGTCGTTTTCACTTTTTGTAGTATTTTTGGTGTGTATTGAGAGGGGCGGCAAACTCAGGGACCGCCCCGGGTGGAAAAAGCACTACCTACACCACTGCATATCACACCCAGTTCAACACATGATGTGACCTCATGAATTTGTTACATTCAGGAAATTTATTATTATTATTATGTGATACCTCCATGGAGTCAAGGACTCATTGTGGGAGGGCATGCCACTCTCCATACAACCCACCTACTCAATCCTGCACCACACACACACACACAATACTACTATTCATCATCTGCTTTCAATGCCATCTACCAACCACTAATAGTATTTTTGTCTGCAAACTGTGTGTGTTCTCTAGCTGATTTGCCTATATGTGGAATGAAAACCTTATTTCCTGTTACCTCTGTATCAGATTGGCTAACTCACCTTGAACTGAAAAAGCCCAAATAAAGATTCTTCTTGTCACAATGAGAATCGAACTCAGGTCTTTTCCTATAATAATGGGCATAATTTCCACAGTTCTTACAATTGCACTACGAAGAAATTTTAAATATTATATAATAAAAAGTAATAATTTTACTTTACTATAATAATTTAAATTATTATAGCATATAATAAGATAATAATAAACCATGTATATTATAATGCACAATTACTGTTTCTAAATGAAAAGCACTGAAGTATAGTGTCTATGTGTCCTAAAATATTTAATTTCGGAAGTTAGGATAGCAGCATACATACATATATAAAGCTATGCTTGAAATGAAATGAAATTAATGAAAACTATTTGTTGTATTTTTTGCTTATCAATGAAAATTTCATACAGTAAGCATAGTCACAGACTTCATGTCACTAATTACATGTATCACACGCATACTTCATTCTTTAGTATTATAACAGGTCCCCTCCTCTCCACAGTGACAAAACACTATACCATTTTGCTCATCAACACATCAGATATTACATGTAGTTTCTGACCCATGTGACAGCAGAAGTAACAATGTTAATCTGGCATCTTCTTCAGATATTATTTTCTTCAAAGGGGCAACCTTATTATACATTCACAAGTTGTCTTATGCTTGGTCAAATTGGGTTTCGCTCATATATATGCAATAATGACTGAATATAATAAATGTAAAACAAAATTAGAAATGTATTAACCTAAATAATATTAAGTTAAAAACTGAACTTACATTTATATATTAATATAAATAGGAACTATAATAATAATAAACTAATTACCCTTCACGTCTAATTATCTGGGTTATGAAATCAGCAGTTCTCTTAGTCTGGGTAAAAATCAGAGTCTGAAAGAAATTAAATGAAAGGTTGTTATCCTATAACAACCAGACAGAAATAAGAATATAAAATATTTATAGGAAAAATTGCAAACTTACTTTATTTTCCTTCTTTGATAATATGTCTTGCAATATGAATATAAGCCTATTAAAAATAAAATGTACTTCAGCTAAATATTTAGTAATATAAATTAACTTATAAACTTATAAATTAAATTATATAAAATAATATAATTAAAATACAATTTTAAGTGGTCATAGTATTTCACATACCATTTGAGCCTAAAATCTATGAAATGATTATTTTAATCTCTTTCAATATTGAAATACCATAAGAACTTAGGTGAAAATTCTACAAATAAATAAGTTTTAAAGTGAGTTTTGTTCTGTTATAGTTTATTATGATTATTCTGTGATGGCATCTCAGCCTTGAAGAATTAAGATTATTAATAGCAAAATTTTTTTATAAAAATGATTTTGGTTGGGTGTTCTTGATAGTTGAGCTGGCTGACTGTGAATGAAGGTTTCCCATATGAGGGAGAGTTTGATACAACCATATTTGTTTAGGTTGGAAAGGGCTGCAGTTGATTAGGAAAAGCTTTTCAAACTTGAATATGCTTCAGTGGAGTAAGGTGGCTTTTTTCCAATGAATTCTGTAAAGGGTATCCAGGGCATAGTCAGCTAATCCTGAGCAGCTGTAGTAGTGGAATCAGATGTAATCCTGGTGTTCTGATATGTGGATGTTGACTGTCCTACCTGTTTGTCCATAATAAGAAAGGTTGAAGCTGCAGGTTACCTGTAAACTCCAGTTAAATTCAGAGGTTGTAGCTGGTCTTTGGGGGAGCAGATGACACCAGCTACAATAAGGCCAAAAAGACCAGCTCTTTTCGTCCTTCTCCCAGTCAATCTCAGCCTTATATCCTGTGACACTACAATGGTGCTTGGGATGATATTTGAGATTTCTATGCCTTGTTTCCATGGGCTGATTATTGCTTCGATTCTTCTGATCCTAGTACCTTCTTTGATCTAATAACTGAAATTATTCTCATTTGAATGAGTGCTTTTATTCCCCACTCCAAAAATGGAAGGACAAAAGTCAAAGGCATTGAGCTTGTTCCTGCTCAAATGGCATTTGAGCATTCTAAGGCCATGAGATGCAACTTCTGTCCTTCCATTTTTCCACTTCTCTCACATCTGGATAGTACAATGGTAATATCTCTTAAGAATAAGAACCTCTTGACATCAGTTTTTTTTTTCCTTTCGACTCTTGTACTGACAACTAATGCAAATCTCTTCTCACTAGTCCACAAACTGTTCCTACATGTCTCCTTGATCTTTTACCAGAAGGACATCAGAAACAAACTCAATAGCCTTGATATTAATTAGTACGCTGGCTCTGATGATATTCTTTCAGTTATAACAAAAGCTCGTGCTCCAAAACTAATAACATCCATCATGTATTGCCTCTTCAAGTCGTCACACTCATCTGGCATCTTTCCAACAGCTTGGAAGCAAGCTTCTATCCAGTTTGTTCCCAAAAAGAAGATAAAATTCAACCATCAAACCATGACTCTATTGTTCTGATATCAATACTCTCGAAAATAATAGAAAACATCATCAACAGTCAACTGCTTCTCTGCTTGGAAAGTCAATAATTACCTACTGGTCACCAATATGGATTCTTTCATTCTTGCTCTACAGCAGATCTCCTAGCTAACCTCACAACCTATGGGCATAGGCCATGGAAAAGTTTGGAGAAACTCGAGTGCTTGCTCATGATATTTTCAAGGCATTTGATGCAGTCTGGAATTGTGGCATTCTTACCAAGCTATCACTTTATACTGCTCCTATACTTTACGAGTGGATTATCAGCTTCTTCTACAGTCATGAAGAATAGTTCCCTTTCATCAGATTTTTTAATCAATGCTGGAGTACCCAGAGCTCTGTGCTTTCATGAACACTTTTACTCTTATACATCCATGATCTTCTCTCTCTCTCCCCGAGATCTAATCCCATTCATAGTTTTGCCAACAACTGTACTCTCCATTCTCCTTTTTCATTCTGAGTCAAAATCTTGCAGTGCTCAGGTGATTCAGGCTTCAAGATCTTCTATAACCAGCACCTTAAAAATCAGTCTCCTTATCATTCTCAAATAGGAGAAAATAACCTTGTGAGTTTTAATACCACCAAAACAAATCTTGCTTCATTTCCCAGAAGAAAGACCATGCTTCATGCTTCTCTGGTTCATACTTCCTTGGCATTAGCACTAGGAAGTATACAGAGCAGAGAGAGAGAGAGAGGGATAGAGGTTCTGAGCATGATCCAATTAAGAACACTTTGCAGTTGAGCCTTATGCCAAGTAAATAACTGGCACTGATAATTAAATAATTTCAGTGAAAATCTATTTGTAAAAGCTGTAGAGGTGTTTCTTGAAGTGGTATATTTGTAAACAGTAAAACAAAATCAAAGGAAACTATCATTTCAGACTCTTGAAGATGAAGATCTTTAATTTTTTTTTCTTTGAAGTCAAAACTATTTTTGATATAAGAGGCGATTTTCCAGTAAAGTTTCGTAGAGGTCTCCAAATAATAAGTAGGAGAACCTATGAAATCAACTATTTTGCCAAATAATAAGTAGGAGATCCTATGAAATCAACTATTGGACATAATGGATAACCAGATGTGTGTACTTTAGGAAGGCCATAAATACATGGTTGGCGAAAATGATGAATCAGCAAATTTTCAATAGTATTAGAATGTAAGGAATATGTCTGATCTAATGGTTTATTCAATTTGTTAAGCTGGATTTGTGTAGGATCTCTGTCGACAATATTATAATATATCTAACTTGCAGTAAAACATTATGTTTGCAATTATAGGATGGTTCCTTTTGATGTAATCTCACTGTTTACAAATATACCACTTCGAGAAACTATACAGCTTTTACAAGTAGATTTTGCCTGATGACATTGTGAAATTATTCAAGTTTACTGCCAGTCATTTTACTTGGTAATAAATTATTTTAGCAGATTGAGGATGCAGCAATGAGTAGTCCTATATCACCTGCTTTGGCTGATTATTTTATGGAGCATTTAGAGGATAAGATTTCTAATGTCATTCCTCTAACACCTCGCATTTGGCTATGTTTTGTGGATGACATCTTTGCAATTCTCACTCTGAAATTCTCTGAATAAAATTAACTCCTCCTTATATACTCAAATCAAGTTCACTACTGGACATGAATCTAACAACAATGTCCCTTTTTGGTTACTTTAATACATTGTAACTCTGTTGTTAATATGGAATTTTCTGTTTATAGGAAAGTCATCCTTTACAGGCAGATATATCCACACATCTTCATGTCATCATTCTTCAAAAAAATAGATATTATCAAAGGCCTTGTGCACTGAGCACATGCAAAATTTGTTCTTCTGAATCTCTTCTATTAGAAGAATTAAATAAAACAAAATTTACTCTATTACTTAATGGATAGAGCAAAACCTTGATACAGAAAATATTTGATAATTATCAATCCTCTCTCAATTGCAATCTGATGTTAAAAAGATCAGCATATCCTACCTTAAAGAAACATCTGAACAAATAGTAAGGACCTTTCACAGATATAATTTGTATACCACCTTCAACCCACCCTGGAAGTTGTCATCCTTCTTACTGCCTATCAAAGATGCATTATCACCTCTATCCTTGCCTGGTGTTTATCAAATATTCTGTTCTTGTCATCTTTGCTACCTTGAACAGTCTGGCCATTCTGCTACTATTAGAATCCAAGAACATCAAGATTATATAGGATTTTTGGAATCAATCGTGAAACTTCAGATTGATTCCAAAAAGGACTCCTTGCTTCTGATGCCATGGACACTAGACACAAAGCTCACTGAATATACCAAGATGCTACACTACAGTAGGCTCAAATTTGATTGTCTATTTTTTGGATCGTGTCCCTACACCACCATCCTAATCAGATAGACTATGCCTATCTCCAAGTTTTGGGAAATGATTGTTGCTAATTGCTTATACATTTTTTAAATTAATTATTTATACATCTATATCCATATCTCTGAACAGTGTTTCCTCCTACTGTACAGCTGCAAATGAGACACATGATATTTTATAATATTGTATTCAGAATTTAAATGTTGTTACTAGTTCTGCCTTCTCCCTGAATGAAGCTCATAACATATTAAGTGAAATATATAAGAGTAATAAATTCTATTTAGTTTTCTCTTACATGCGTGAATCCATTATTTAAAAAATTATACTATGTCTAACGTGCATGTCTCTATTAAACATCTAGTAAATGAGATTTCTGTGAGAGATGGGGCCTTTAGGAAATTAGGAAAACTATTTAGTTCTATTTATAACTAAATAGGTCGATTTAGAATAGAATTACTAAATAGAACTAATTCTATTTAGTTTTCTCTTACATGTGTGAATCCATAATTAAAAAACTATATTATGTCTAATGTGCATATCTCTATTAAACATCTGTAGACGAAGAGATTTCAGTGAGAGAGAGAGGGGGATCTTTTACGAAATTAGGAAAACTGCTTTCCAGAAGAAAGCATCGAGAAATTTTAGAGAAGCCTCAGGTACCTCATCAAAAAATGTAAGAGGAGTATTTCAAGAGAACTCCTCAGTGCATTTGGAATTTGTACAGAGTTAATAGTTTGGCAGATTAAAAATAACATCTTAAATATATACACAGACAAAAGTTGTTGTTTTTTTAAACCAAGAATGTAATGTAGTTATGCCATGAAAGGCTGGGAGTAAGTGTCATTCTAAGAAGCAAGATCTAGTCTTGACTGTTAAGTTGAGCATAATCAAAGGCAAAGGAGAAGACCTATGGCCTTTTTTATATGAAAAAAGACAACTGTGTTTGAGAAGCATTAAGTTGACTAAATTGTCATTATACCATCAAAGGATAGTGTGGAAATCATTGTTTAGGGCACGGATAGTAGATAATCATATAGCTTCAGATGTTTGAGCACTGCAAAGTCTGTTATGATTAGGAGGAATAGACAGTGCTAAACATCAGCAAAACTGTGTGAATAGGGTTGGCGATTACTCAGAGAAGGTCATTTATGTATATGAGGACGAGAATGAGTGAAATATCAGTGCCCTGTGGGAAAACCTTCATCATTAATTTCCTGATATGTATCCTCCAGAGGTGTTTGGGTTACTATGACATCACTACATGATTAAGTTTACATTATTATTAATCTCCTATCAACAATTTATCTCCACATTAGTCTATCACTTGTAAGCACTCCAATATTGTCATATCTAACATTTTGTGCCTTCTAAGACACTTCTGATTGAATTAATCTACCTAGACCTTGGTCTTCCTCTGGGTCTCTTTCCTGTCATCTTGGAATCAAACACCTGTATATGAGGACTAATCTTTCTTCATCCATTCTATTTAAGTGGCCATACCATCTTAGCTCTGCTGACAGATTCATGAATGCTTACAACATCAAATGGCTTTTTAATATCTTCATGATATTAAAATATAATCCTGCCATTGATTCATTCCCTTAATTTTTCTCAGAACCCTCATATCTTTGATGAAATGTTTTATTTCTAACCCAACTCTAAGATCCATAACTTAAAACTGGTTTCAAGACTGTCTTGTATACTGCTAGTTTAGTGTTTTGGCTAATTTCTGCTTATTCCATATAAATTTATTCAGCTGGCTACCTGCCATACCAGCTTTGCTTAATCTGTTGTCGATTTCCAGATTTAACTTGCCATCTCACTAAAAACTGTGCTGAAATATTTTATTACTTTTATTAAGTGACATCTCCAAGGAGTCTAAAGACTCATCGAGGGAGAGAACCTGCTCTACAACATTTCCGTCTTCACCACGCAATTTATTTTACTTGCTCTATAGGATCTCCATTCAGAATGCAGCTGAAATTTTCTATTTTCCTACTTATTTTCACAGTTTTGGTATTTTTATTGCTGATTTTCATGCCAAATTTGTTAGCTGTCATTCAATTTAGTTAGATAATCCAATCCTGGAGACTTGCACTAGATGTGTTTAGGAGTACATCATCATCTGCACAAAGCAAAGAGATAAGTCTGATATCTCCAATTCTAATATCAAGCCTAATGCCACTTTCTTTCATAATGTGATTCATCTAAATAATAAATAAGAGTGGAGATAATGCAAATCCTTGCCTTTATTTTACATCAAACTTTAAATCATTGCCCTGATTTTACATCAAACCATCTTTCTGTATTTCCTTCAATTCTAACTGCTAACTGACAACTTAAATATAGATTATGAATTGCTCTGTATAATGTTCCATTCGCCCTGTATAACTGTAGTGTTTTGAAAAGCTTTTCTCTGGGAACCTTGTCGTATGCCCTTTCCTGAATTTACAAAACTTAAGTACAGATCCTTGTCATGTTCCTATAATTTCTCAACTATATGTCTTAAAATTTAATTGCATTAGACCAATTAAGATGAGCAGTGATGGGCTATACATTCTTAAAACTGTCATACATCAATAAAAACGCATATGGTTAAATTGATGTGAATTTTGTAATGCAGGTTGCATAAGCCAGGACAGCATGCCCAACTGAAATGGGCACGTGACACCACTGATACACCCACACACACAAACAAACAAAAGTTTGACTAAATTTAACACACGTGAACCACAGTAGTAGGTTTTTTATTACGTAAATATTCGTCATAAGTATCTTAGGACATCATCAGTACAGTATGGCAATACTAGGAATGACAAAAGAATGGCAAACAAAAGTTTGCCCATGGAATTTGTTTTCCTATGAATGAATAAAATAAACATGAAAACAAGAACATAATTTCTGGTCAAAAAATATGCTGCTCATCAATGTTAGGGCTATTTATACACACACACACACACACACACCTTCCAAAGGCCTTTATTTACACCATGCTGCTACACCAGTGCTATTTTTGTGATGGTATGTATGGAGTAACAGTGACATGTGACTTATGGATATGGTATTGTTTTAATTTTCAACTTTTCCTGCCAGCAAAGAATTGTACCAGCACTTACTGTTTGAATAAAAAACACTGTGCTACATTACAACTTATGATTCCATATCTCTGCATTGTTAATCCTTCTTTTATGTTAATCCTACTATCCTTACATCTTTAAAATAATACTGAAGATGCTCACAGCACACCAAATGAAAATTCTATGAATAAAGAAGTACTGTATACATGATGGAAGTTTTTTCACTTGGCTGTGCTACCAATTACATATTTGGTTTAATCCTTTATCCAAGTGTAAGCAAACAAAGTTTGCACTTGAAATATTTTCAGGACTGGGGCAACTCGTGGTAAAGGTGGTATAAGTTCTGATCACTTGCCCTAGTATCTCATAATGCAAAGCACATATCCTTATGGGTATGTATAATGCTATGCATTATAGAAAGGATCACTACCCAGACTGGTTTTGACCTTTATTGAGGTCTCGTCAGTGGAAGCTAGACCCAGAGATGGTGATACTAAGGTGGTAGTAATGCAAAAGTCATATCACCATATACCAGTTGCCAAAAGGTATCAACACCTTATTATTAAAATTCTCTGAATTAGAGATAGTCAATGGAAGTTTTTTCACTTGGCTATGCTACCAATTACATATTTGGTTGAATGCTTTATTCAAGTGTAAGCAAACAAAGTTTGCGGCTGAAATATTTTCAGGACTGGCGCAACTCGTTGTAAAGGTGGTATAAGTTCTGATCACCCACTGATGAGACCTCAATAAAGGTCGAAATTGGTCTGGGTAGTGATCCTTTCCATAATGCACAGCATTATACATACCCATAAGGATATGTGCTTTGCATTATGGGATACTAAGGCAAGTGATCAGAACTTATACCACCTTTACCACTAGTTGCCCCAGTCCTGAAAAGATTTCATGTGCTAACTTTGTTTGCACATGAAATTTAAAGGATTAAACTAAATATGTAATTGGTAACATAACCAAGTGAAAAAACTTCCATCAACTCTCGCTAATCCAGAGAATTTTAATAATAAGGTGTTGACATCTTTTGGCAACTGGATGATGGTGATATGACTTTTGCATTACTTCCACCTTAATATCACCACCTCTGGGTCTGAGTAGTGATCCTTTCCATAATGCATAGCATTATACATACCCATAAGGATATGTGCTTTGCATTATGAGATACTAAGGCAGACCTTATACCACCTTTACCATGAGTTGCCCCAGTCCTGAAAATATTTCAGGTGCAAACTTTGTTTGCTTACCCTTGGATAAAGGATTAAACCAAATATTTAATAAGTACTGTATACAAATAATCTGCATTTGATTGATTTTCCTACCTCTACATAAAACTAAAGTGCATATATGCTTTTAGGACTCAGCAAATGATAAAGGCATGTATTGATGCCATTATAATGGTACCAAATATGAAATAAAACTTAAGTAAAAAGTTAAAATATATATAATACATATATCAAATGTAAAAATATTTAACTCTTATAAACAAACCACTAGTGGTTCACATCATCCTCAGTGCTGGGCATATTCAAAGGATGCATAAGATGCTATGATAATTCAACAGCTTCCCTCAATTAGTCTTTGACTCCATGAAACTATTTTGAAATAATATCTGAGATTTCATTACTAGTTCCCTATCAATAATTTTCTTCCAAATTTTAAACTAAATAGTGGTGAAATTTTTAAATTATTTAAAATTTTTTGTTATTTTAAAATTACTCCAACATCTTTTGAAATGTGAAATTGTATTATTAACATTAACGATGGAACATTTCACAGCAGATCTAGCATCATGGTTTGCTCAAAATAATAAGGATACATGCATACATAACACAAATAATACCTATTCTTTTTTTCTTGTTCATCACAAACTAAAATGTTCTGTGTAATATTAGGATTTGCCCTCAAATTGAGGGTGCCAACATTGACTTGAATGTAATCAGTAAGATAATCTTCAGCTAATTGACGTACTTCATTTGGCCATGTAGCACTCCACATTAATGTCTGCCGTTCGCTCTGTGAAATAATTTAAACAGAAAAATATATATTTAATTTATTATAATTAAATTAAATATCTGATTTTGATTAGTCTATTTATCATCAAATTATAAAAAAAGTCTTCTGAAAGAGTTTCATTAGGAAAATAAAAACTACATATGACAATTAAGATGTAAAATTAAAAATTGAGAGAATTCACTTAACATAATGAAAAGAGATTCAGTTCTTTTTCTTCAAACTATGTGGAAATCAATGTTTAAAATTTAAGCTTCACTTTTGATTAATAAAATTATGTCTTTTTCATATTCTTAAAAGTCTGTTATAGTTTGAACATAAAATACTTTAAGTAAACATTAAGAAAACTAGATTATGGGGAGAAAAACCATATGGAATAAAGAATTTTTTTGTCTAATCTTATAGGTTTCCCACCCCCCTCCCTATTTGACTTAGGTCAAGTGGTTCTTTCCAATCTCATGCCAATAAATTCTTCATTTTTCAACTCTTCTTGTTATGTTTATTTTATATTTATATAACAATTCTGAGATTTAGATTTTGTTAATGTCCACTTAATTTATATGTTCTAACCATATTTATTTATTTATCTTTGCTCATGGAGTAATTTACAGGTTTCACTCCAAAGACTGTAAAATTTCAATATTTGTTTTGTGGTCCTACATTATATCCAGCTGAGAAATTTCATTTCTGCATGCCAATTTAATGTTTCATCTCTTATAATAGTTTACATATGTTCAATATAATTGCACAAGCTAAAAAAGGATGTTACCCAGTCTAATTCTAAATATGTTTCTGTGCTCAAATACACTATTACTATTTAAAGATATTATTACTTCATCCACATATGATAAGAGTACATTGCAGGATGTATGAGGTGTGACAATTAATTACCAGAATGCACCTGCAAAAAACCTACATTCAGAACTATACATTAGTGGCTACTGTCGCCTTCGAAGTAGTTCCCTTGGACATTTATACACTGGTTTAGACAGTGTTCCCATTTTTGGAAACAGGCCTGGAACGCTTTTTTCCAGAATACTCGAGTTCCTTTATCACATTATGCTGGATATCAGCGATGTTAGAAAATCTTCATCCTTTTAGCAGAGTCTTTAATTTTGGAAACAGCCAGAAATCACAGGGAGCTAAGCTGGATGAATAAGCAGGATGACGTAATTTGGTAATCGATTATTTGTCCAGAAACACTCTCACAAGGAGGCATTATCATGATGGATGATCCATTTGTCAGGTCTTTTTTTCCAAAAAGCATCTCGTAATCTTTTCAACACCTCTAAATAGCATTGTTGGCTGACCATTTGTCCCTGTTCAATGAATTCATAGTGGACTATCCCCTTGTGATCAAATAAACACAACAGCATGATTTTGAACTGACTGCAAATGTGACGTGCACTTTTTTCGGACATCACAAACTTGGAGTTTTCCACTGCATGCTCTGGCATTTTGTTTCAGGATTGTACTAGAAGCACCAGGTTTTGTCACTCGTAATTATTCTCATAAACGTGCTTATTTGCAGAAAGATCAGTTGTAACTTGATCCCACCACTGCTTCTGTTCGTTCATCATGATCCGAGGGACAAACTTCACAGAAATCTTTCACAATTCTTCAGTTAAAATTATCCTGACTGTTTCTGAATTCATCAGCCATTAATCACACACTTAATCGTCTGTCAGACCACACCAAATCTTGCACTCTATTCTCATTTGCATCCATCATTTTTGTTTCTGGCTGCCCACTTCTGGGGTCGTCATTCACATCTTCTCGCCCAAAGACACTTGACTTTTTCAGAGCATCTACACCATATGCCAATTTCAGCTCCAACGTTTCAGTAGCAGTTTTGCTGATTTTCACAAAAATTTGATGTTAACACGCTGATCCAAATTTCAATTAAACATTTTTATGCCAAAGTTTACACACAGATCTCTATTGTTTTTGCAATAGCCAGCTAGAAAAGTGCTATATTGGCTTGAAGTTTATACATGCATAAGTTAAATACAATTAGTATAAACACAATTAATCAAGTGACTCCAATCAAATCACCACACTGCCGAAACTACACATCCATTCCTGGAATTAAATTGTCACAACACATATTCCTATCAGCCATCTTATAAGCCAATAGGATGAAATATATTGTTGGTTGCTGCTGCCATGCATTGCAAATTAGCTCAATGATCACAGGTTGAGTAATCATTATGGAGGACTTCAACTATGAAGATAAGACTGAAAGGATGAAAAAGCACATGGGAGGATAGAATTTATGCAGCTATTGAGAGATAATTACCTGAAACAGCATAAGATGGAAGGTACCTAGGGTTTGAGAATACTAGATCTGCTGACAGTATCAGAGAATATGACCACCAATCCAGTAACCACTTTGTCCCTGACTGCAGAGACTGATCATGAAGACTGATCATTCCACATTATATGTGGAATTTTAAATTAAGAATGAATATATATATATATATACACACAGGTATCGCTCGATTAATGCGGTTAATTAATCCCTCGATGTTACCATGTATATCAAAATAGCGTTAATCAAATCTAATAATCAATGGTAAAGATTACAATTTGTCCATGATCGATTACTGTATTAATAATTCGTTTTATATGATACTCTTTAGGAAAGATAAAAAATGAATGCAAAGTAAATGTTTAATAAATACTTGTACCTGTATTATTTAATGCAAATTTTTTTATCAAAAGAAGTTATCAAGAGTCATTCCAACAGTTTTAGTTTTTTTTTCTTATCAGCATAAATTCTATGATAACAAGCAAAATGACTCTCCAGACCTCAGCAAACAAGCAATAAAACATAAAGAAAAAACACTGGGGTGCTTAAGGGTCAAAGCTGTATAACTGAGAGGAGACCTCCACATAGCCTTTAAAGGAATGCGGAGAACCGACCAGGGCTTCTGACCTAATGTCCAATCCTCACCTTCTCGTGCTGCATCCTGTTGGGTATCTACTTGGAAACTGAACGAACGAGGATGGGCTGGCAATTTGCGATTTAGCCGACCAAATTGTATTCTTATTGGTTAAACCAAAATAAAAAATAATGGTACAACATGACAAATTTCATGCTGGCTAGGGCGTCGCCCGGTTAAACAAGGGCCCCCATTGTTTTCGTCAGGGAACCAGAGCGAACAGCGAAAAGTCAGCTACTCGAACAAATCTGAAAACAAACCCCAACTCAACATCACCAAAGTTAAAGATCGGTACAATCAACGTTAGAAGCCTCAATGGCAAAGAAATGGAGCTAGCTGAGGAATTAGATAAGTACCAGATCGACATAATAGGAGTGACAAACAAAAAAGACCACAACTGGTGAGATCTTTCTGAGCAATAAATACAAAATGTTATATTCAGGCAATGACAATCAAGGAAAAGAAGGAGTAGCCATAGTATTCAACACAAAATACGAGGCTAATCTTCTTGAATGGCAGTCAGTCTCAAGTAGAGTAATGTGGGCAAATATGAGAATGGGGAACTGGACAATGAGACTTATTTGTGCCTATGGTCCCACAGAAGGTTCTACTAAGGTAGAAGTGGAGGAATTTTTTGAGGCTTTAGAAAAAGCAACTGACACAATGAAAAAGGAAAAGTTACTCCTTGTTGGGGATCTAAATAGCAGAGTAGGAAATGATTGTAAGACATAGAAAAATATTTTGGGAAAATTTGGAGAAAAGAGCAAAGCTAATAATAATGGCAAATATCTGTTGGATTTTTGCTCAGGACATGGACTGGTTATTACTAACACCATGTTCCAACATAAAAATGTGCACAAATTCACATGGAGAGAAGAGGCAAGGAATAAGAAAAGTCTCACTGACTATGTTATTGTTGATAGTGATGTTTTCTCCCTGGTGCAGGACACAAGAGTGTACAGAGGATTTGAAATTGGAAGTGATCACTATTTAGTCTTGAGCAGGATAAAACTGAATTTCATATTGAAAAAATAACATGTAAGAAAGTTTTAAAGCGAATAAAAGTTGAGCAGCTCTCAGATGTGAACTGTAGACTAAAATACTAAAATACACAAAGATTATTGAAGAAAAAATGAAAGAGTTTGGGAACAGGAATCAAACCTTGGAGATTCAGTGGCAACCTCTGAAGAACACATTGATTGATTCTGCCAGAGAGGCATGTGGTGAGGTTGTGTGCAAGGATAAAAAAATCAGAACTCCCTGGTGGACACAGGAAGTTAAAGAGGCAGTAAAGGAAAAGAAGAAAGCATATCTAAAGTTCCTGGCAAATAAGTCAGCTTTTACTCTTACAGAATACAGAGACAAATGTAAGAAAGCTAAACAGTGTATAAAACTAGCTAAACAAAAGTCATGGGAGGACTTTGGCAAGAATATAGAAAATAAATATCAAGAAGGTGGCAAAATATTCTGGAGGTTGTTGAAGAAGCTTAGGAATGGAGGAAAGAGTGCTGTAAAAGGAGTTAGAGATAATAAAGGTGACACGAAAACAGGAGAAAAAGATATCCTTGAAGTATGGAGTAATTACTTTGAAAAACTGCTAAATGAAACAAGCAGTGATGACAGCACAGTGATAAAAAACACTGACCAGGCATGCAGTCAGGAATACATATCCATACTTGAAGTAGAAAAAGCCATCAAAGGCTTGAAATGTGGAAAGGCAGCAGGCAGGAGTAGATGATATTCGACCAGAAATGCTGAAGTATGGTGGTATAAGAGTCTTACAGTGGCTGCACTGCATGGTTCAGAAAGCCTGGACAGAGGGACGAATTCCCGATGATTGGAGTAGAGCTCTCATAGTACCCATATATAAAAAGGGAAATAAAACTGAATGTGAGAATTACAGAGGTATTTCCCTACTGAGTGTTCCTGGCAAGATCTATGCAAGTATACTTGAGAAACGGTTGAGAAGAATTGTGGAAGAAAAGCTTGGTGAAGAACAAGCTGGATGTCGGCCATACAGAGGCTGTCAGGATCAGATCTTCACTTTACGACAAATAGTGGAGAAATCATGGGAATATAACAAAGATCTCTATTTGAGTTTTGTAGATCTGGAAAAGACATATGATAAGGTGCCAAGAGAGAAACTATTCAATACGTTACAGTTATATGGTGTCAATGGAGCATTATATCAAGCAACACTTAGTCTTTATTTGAGGTGTGAGTCAGCAGTTAGAATTGGAGGAAGTACAGGAAGATGGTTTAATGTTAAATCTGGTGTGAGACAAGGATGTACATTATCCCCTCTGTTATTCATTATCTATATGGATCACATTATGAAGGAATGTGGTATTAAACCTGATATCAAAATTGGAGATGTTAATGTCAGCTCTTGCTTTATGCGGATGATGTTATACTTCTAAATAAATCCGCTACAAGTCTGCAAGATTCTCTGCCTAAATTGAATAGCTGTTGTAATAGATATGGTATGAAGGTCAGCAATAAAAAGACAAAGACAATGAAAATAGGCAGAATCACTGAAAATGTCAACTGTGTTGTGAATGGAGAACCTGTGGAACAAGTAAAACATTTCAGCTACTCAGGCACCATTTTTACTGAAGATGGTAAATTAAATATAGAAATAGACAACAGAATCAGCAAAGCTGGTATGGTGGGAAGTCAATTGAATAAATTCATATGGAATAAGAAAGAAATTAGTCGGAACACCAAATTAGCTGTATACAAGACAGTGTTCAAACCAGTTTTAACTTATGGATTTGAGAGTTGGGTCAGAAGTAAAACACTTGACCAAAGACTAGAGACCGCAGATATGAGAGTCCTGAGAAAGATTATAGGCGTGAACAGATGGCATGAATGGCAATATTATATTAAAAATGAGGATATTTGTAAGAACTTGACATTGTCAGCATCCAGGAATGTGTTAGCAGAGCTAATCTCAGGTGGTATGGTCACTTAAACAGAATGGGAGAGGAAAGATTAGCAAAACAAGTGTTCTCTGCCAGGTTGGCAGGAAAACGAACCAGAGGAAGACCAAGATATAGGTGGATTGATACGGTACAAAGTGCCTTAGACAATAGAAATATAAGATCTGATAATGTTGGAGTCCGGACAAGTAACAGACTGATTTGGAGGAAAATTGTAGATAGGAAGTTAGTAATGATGTAATTTTTTCATGCAGTACTGTCATATCCTGTACACCCCTTGAGGGTACATTTCAGGAATTTGATGATGATGATGAAAAAACACTGCAAATATAATACATGATGGTACAAATTAAATGGATATTCAATCCAACATTATTTCATAGCCTAATATAGAAACTACAAGAGTTTCGTGCTGAATATATAGAAACTAAAACTTTCGGCAGATACAAGTATAAGCAACCTTATGGGCAACTCGTAGTAAAGATGGAGTAAGCTCCAGATCACTTTCCTTAGTATTTTCCATAATGTAAAGCACATCTCCTAGAGGAGATGTATGATAAATAAACCTTTGGCTCTCTATATGATGGTTTATTTATTTTTAGTTACAATCTAGAAATTATTGAACAAACAATTAAAAAAAAAACAACTAAACCATACTATACTGACATCGGAGGTTGCAGTATCTCTCAGATACAATTTACTGTCAAATATCAGAAACCTTTACATAACATGTGTTAAACCGAACTGACAGCAAAAAACAGTGCGGAATATCACTCATAACATATGATTGCACAGCTACTCATGACTTCCAAGCTATACACTGAATTGTGTAGGAATATTTATATTAAATATTTTGCATGTATCTGTCAGATCAGCTGCGAGCTCCGCAGGCTTAAAGGCATGTTGATCAAAACTCTTGCCGTGTATATCAAGGGATTGCCACAATTAATTTTGCCACGTTAATCAAATCCCGCATTAAGCAAGGGATACCTGTGTGTGTATATATATATATATATATAAATAAATATACTAGGGTTATTTGAAAAATTTGTAAAAAAATAAGTTAAACACATTTTTTGGAAAAAATCATCTTTATTTCTCAACATAGTCTCCATTGAGGTCTACACATTTGGTCCAGTGTGTTTCCAATTTTTTTATCCCATCTAAAAAAGTAGGATTTGTCAAATTGCACAAAACAGTCATTGACAGCTTTAATGACATCCTCGTTCTAAGAAAATTTTTCCCATCAAGCCAAATTTTCAAGTTTGGGGAACAAGAAGTCACATGGGGCCAAATCCTGAGAATACAGTGGATGTGGAACCAATTTGAACCTCAATTCATGCGATTTTCCATTGCAATGGCCGGATAAATATTATTTATCCCTCCTATCAAATATGTAATGTTAAGAAGGACGCCAAAAACAAAAATGTATCCCTTTGACGTTAAGCCAATATAATAATATATATACTATATTATACATAAAATAAACACTGTAACTATAAAATAAACAATGTAAAAACTCACATAAGCATCTTTTTTGCTTGTCCTATTATAATTACGTAATAGTAAAATAGAGGGGGTCGATAAAAAGTCGAGAAACTCTTGAAGGGGTCAATGGTCAAAGAAGTTTGGCGACCCCTGCTCTAAACCATTCTTATTGGTCATTCTTGCAGTCCATGGGATTCTTAATAGTCTCCTCCATGCCCATAATTCAAATGAATCAATTTGCTTTCTGTCTTTTTTCTTAATAATCCAGCTTTCACATCCACACATCACTACTGGAATACCATTGCTTTGATAATTCTAACTTTCGTGGCCTTACTCACACCTCTATCTTTCATAATTTTTGTCAGGTTTAGCATAGCCCTTTTTAAATAACCCTTTGGAAATTAACTGCATTTACTCCTTTAACAAGAATATTGTAGAATGTCAAAAGCAAAGGCAATGTTTTGCCACCGGAATGTTGTGTAATAGCTCGCTATGAGGGCATAAGAAAGGTTGTTTACGAATTTTGTGTGTAAGAGAAAGTGCTTACAAGCTCTGCGCATAAACACCTCCAAAGTCAGTCTGAAAGGTTCAAAATTTTCCGCTGGCCAGCAACTTACGATCAAAAGAGTGCACGGAAGAGAACAAAGAGCGGGTCAAACTTAAAAGAAGATGAAAAAGTCATGCTGAATTCTTCGGGGTTTACTACCCTTAGTGCAAGGATTCAAGAATAAAAAAATAAAAAGGGGCTGAGCCGAGCATGTAGGGCTTCCAGTTGTCGGAACCACAAGAGAGGACAGTCGGAACCAGAGCAGTGGAGGCAGAGAAAGAGGAGAGGCATAGCCCCAGTTACTAAGTCCAGATCCAGTTGCCAACAGAGGAGAGCCGAGATCCAGTTGCCTACAGAGGAGAGCTGCGATCCAGTTGCCGAGAGAGCAAGGCAAAGTGCTGTTACCGGAGAGAGCCAGAGCCAGTCGGCAGCAGTTACAGTCATCAGTGGTCGGCAGTTAGATGCACAGTCACCAGCAATTAGTAGCAGAAGTAGCAGCAATTAGAAGCAGAAGTTCCTGAAGTAAGGATCCAGAGGAGAATTTGTCCGTATGCTGAAACCTCTTGTATGTGCTATTCGAGTACTGAAGATTGCAGTCCAAGAGCCTGCTAATATCCCAACGTTATACCGCTGCAGCAAGATACTCCTGAAGGAAGCCTAAAACTCAAGATGAAAGAAAAGCCATAAAGACTTTAGTAAAAGACTCTTGACTGAATGTGTGATACAGAGCCTCTGTAAGTTACATCCTTTAGTATATTTTCTCTTATATCTAAGAGATATGATGTATATGGACTGTTAAGAATTAGTTTAATGGTAATAAGAAGTGTGTTCATAAAAGAGTCAAATGGTATATTAGAAGTTGATATCAAATTTGTAAAAATAACTTAACAGAGAGTTGTCTAACCTCTTTGCAAGTAAATTAGAAGTTTAATAAGTTGAATTTGTAAGCAGAGAGTAAATAAGTTTTAGAGTTAAAGAGATTATTTAGTGTTGAAGTGAAAGGATTCTAATTTTATGATAAAGATTTTATAGATGGGTAGAGAAAGCAATCTCCCTGTCGTCTGATTCATGTATATTTCATATTAATGTAAATAAATGTTTTTTTATTATTACTTATAAAAGAGTATTGCCTGATCCCTTATTTTACAACTGCACTGTTCCTAAATAAATTGGACGGGAAACGACTAAGGCATTAAAAGAGCAGTTTAATTACTTAAAAATCACGACTGTTTATATAAACTTTGTTGACAGAATTTACACTAGTAAGAGAGAGAGAGAGAGAGAGAGAGATCTACCAGAAGTTTTATTGAGTCTTATGCTGAATATTTGATATGCTGATGGCGCAGTCTGACAAATAAATATTTCAGTGTTCATAGGCATATGACTAATAAATACGGAAGGTGGATAAACATAATACGCAGTAGAGTAAGTGAGAAAGGTTACGAGAGAAAGTGCGCACAGCTAATTAGTAAAAATAAGAATAAAAGAAGATAATTAGAATAACGGTATATAAATAGAAACAAACAGCAAAACACAAGTGATGGTGTAATGCTGATGTTTAAATTAAGCCCAGCTTTGTTACATTCCTCTTAACCACTCCAGATAGTTTCTGCTATTAGGGTTGTATCATCTGCATATCTTAAATTATTGATTTTTCTGCCACCAATCTTAATTCCAGCTGGATCTTTGTCTAAATCAGCCATTCTCATAATATATTCACTATAAATATTAAAAAGGTATGGTGACAGTATACAACCCTGCCAGCCCTTTTTCAACTCAAACACTGTCTGTTTCTCCAAAACTGATTTAAATGAGGCTTATTGGGTATCATACAGCTCTCTTATCAACAGAATTAGACATTCAGGTATTCCCATTGATCTCATTACAATCCACAGTCTGTTGTGATTCACACAATTAAAAACTTTCTTATAATCAATAAAACAGATGAATACTTTCTTCTGAAATTTTCTTGTTCTTTCTATAATCCATCTCATGTTTGCTATTTGGTCTCTAGTTCCTCTATCTCTCCTAAATCCTGCATTTCTCTATTCATATATAGCTGCAGCCTTTTGCTGGATCACTTTCAGCATAACTTGACTTACATGTGAAATTAAAGCATTTGACAAAGTAAAAAGATATATATACTGTTTGATATTGTTACACCCCAATAACTTAAGAATGTGAAAATTGCAGTTATCATGATGTAACAAGAGAAGAAATAAAAAACCCTGTATAGATAACTAAGTAAGCAAGCTTGTTCCTAAGCAGATATCGTTAAGAGCCTTTGAAAGTAAGGAATACAAAAAAAAAAAAGAAAAGAAAAACATGCTTGCATCCAAGTGAATAATATAGCTGAAATTGTTTGTTGAAAAAAAAAAAAGGGGGGGGGGGATTTTATTGCAGTTGTGATATGATAAAATAAGGTTAAGTAAAGCAAAGAAGATTAGCCATAGGATTTTGTATGTGAGAGGCTAGTTTTTACACTTGAAATAAGAGATTAAAGATTCAAATTAATTCTTAGAAAATTTTGGAAGGGGGTTAATTTAGTATAGATGACATAGAGGTTAGCTTAAACAAAAACCAAAGCTCAAGGTCATAATTCCTGAATTTGAGACTTCGTCACGTGTACATGGACCACATGATGTTTTGGTAGAAAAAAGCCACTCTAATTGGGCAGTGAAATCAACTCCAGTAAAGAGGGGAGAAAAGAAATTGAAGAAGGTGCCAGCAGAGGTCATCATATAAAAGGGTTAGGAACCCCCCCCCAAGATGCTTTTTTCCCTGAGAGTTTTCTTCACGAGTCTTCGTATAGGTCTTAAGCGGTTTTCCTGAGTGACAGGTTAGGAGTTTTCTCTGTCCAACACAATAAGGAAAAAAGTGTGCAGGATTTTGATTCCATATTCCTATTGTAAGAAATGAGGGACGCCATTTAGTTAAAAAGAGAGAAGATAATGTCAGTGTGTTTCATCGTCCAGTAATCGTAACGAGAGAAAGAAAATTCTATAAAGAAGTCAGTGTCCAGGTGGTGAATTTCACAGCCATAGAATAGATGATCCTAGGTATGTCCTTGCTTGAAGAATGTAAGATAAAGATTGTGAAAGCCCATCTTAGTGCCAAAAGAACTTAAGAGTGATAAGTTATAGAGCTCGTCCTAGGAAGGTAAAATATTGGAAAAAGGTAGAGACCAGTGTAGAAGACCCAAGTCAAAAAGGTACTGTAAAATCTCGTGTCAATTCAAATCATATGTAACTGTAGTCATTGTTCAATTGCTGAACAGTTGAAAGGATTAATGAGAATTATACTAGGACTTTAGTACATGTCAAACTAGAATAAAATTGAGCTTGTTATTATTAATTAATACGTAATTCATGTGCCTAGAGATTTATGCATGTACATTGTATTTTAATTAAGAGAGTTTTAAAGATCAAAAGTGTGTATTAGCTCAGCGAAAGGATAATTTTAATCCATATTGTCTTAGTGAGAAAATTAGAGTAACTGATTATATATGTCCTAGAAAATACAGAATTATAGTGTGATCAAACCAGTAAGGGGTTAGACAAAGGATCAACTAATTCTAGGATTATACCTGTTTGTATGTACAGAATCTGTTATGGCGATATGATCACAATTCTCATGTAGGATCTTAACCTAGTACTTGTGTTTAGCTAGTGAAAATTTGTATTATATATTCTTAGTATTGAACTGAGTTTTATTTGATAAAAAATGAATTGTACCATGTTTAAGAGTTCAATAAACTTTTGTTCATTGAAAATACAGTTGTCTGAGATTGTCGCTCAATGCACCACTTGTAACAACATACGAACCTAATAATGCGGGGAAGGGGGTTGTTAAGTTACAAGATAAAGGTCACGACTGCATATTAGTTTCACACTCAGACATATTTTGGTAATTGCTCCTTGTTTTTGAATTTTATATCTTAAACTAAATGTCCTGAAAGGCACAGTATAAAATAAATATTTAGGGACACTAAGGGGAGAAGAAGCTTCAATGTTTGTATTTGGGTGATATCTTGTATATAAATACAATTTGGACAAAGACAAGTAGGATTTCACATGTAAGGATAATTGAAAGCCTAATAATCATAAATTGGGACACAACAATATATTACAAAGAATAAATATACCTAATATTTTACTACATGCAATATTGAATATATACAAAGAGAAAAAATAAAAATAAATGAAAAAATGTCTGAAAAGCAATCTATAAACCAAGGAGTAAGATAGGGATGCCCTCTATCTCCAACACTTTTCAATATTTACATTAATGAAATATTAATACAGTGGAACACCTTAAACAATCAAGGTATAGAAATTTCCCGGAATAACAAAATAAATACGCTATTATTTGCAGATGATCAGGTAATATCACACTCAATCCACCAACTACAACTATCATCATCATCCACACCAACACCATCTACCACCCATCATCACCACTATTATTTTCACAGACAATCACAAACATCCCTGCCCACAACAGGATTCGAACCTGCAGCGTTTTGGCTGGAGAGCAGATATGCTGACCAACCAGCCAACCAGGACGGCAATTTTATTAATAATAAAATAACAGAGCAGATATATACTTTCGGTTATCATCTTCTTTCTTTCCAGGCTTATAGGCCAAGTGGCCCATTCCAGACTCAATTCCATCTTTTTAAGGGTCTTCCTCTGCATCGAGTACCTTTTGGGTGGTACTTTCAGTTATCTTGGATGTGAAATATCATATGAAGGAGAACAAGTAGTGGTCCTTCCCTTAATGCATAACATTAGACATATCCACAAGGAGATGTGTTTTGCATTATAGAAGATACTGAGATAGGAGTGTTGGTAGCTTGCTCCACCTTTGCAAGGAATCGCCTGGTGTTGTACCACCTTACCCCAGTCCTGAAGATACTTTCAGGTGCAAACTTTGTTTGCTCACACTTGGATAAAGGATTAAACTAAATTTATTATATTTTAACCAAGTGAAATATAAACTTTCAACATCTTTCTCTAAATCCAGAGTAATTTATTAAAAAGGTGGCACACCATTTGGCAACTCCTATAGATAGAGATGACCTTGCTAATGCTTCTGGCTGGTATATCCACTTGGGCCTGGCTCCCACTGAAGAGACCTCAATAAAGGTCGAAACTAGTCTGGGTAGTGGCCCTTCCCTTAATGCATAACATTTGCATTATGGGAGATACTGAGATAGGAGTGTTGGTAGCTTGCTCCACCTTCGCAAGGAGTCGCCCTGGTGTTGCATTACCTTACCCCAGTCCTGAAGATACTTTCAGGCACAAACTTTGTTTGCTCACACTTGGATAAAGGATTAAACTAAATTTATTATAGGGCTTTAGTCTTGTGTTGCACGCTGCAATTACTTATATTAGTCCCACTGTTACACCGGATTGTGGTTGTCTCGCTGTTGTAACAAACTTTGTTTGTGTGCTCTGAAGATGCTGGATATAATACCAGCGAAATATTAGCTTATAAGTTAATAAATAGTTATTTTCTTATCAATCTGTTTTCGCATCAATACCATTAAAATCCAATTCAATATATACAGACTAAGAGTTCAGTTAACCAATTAATGGCATTATCTAAGAGTAAATGCAAGTTCCTGAGGAATCCAAGAAAGGGGTGTGTGGGAAGCAGTCATCAATGATATGATGCATAGTCTGCGCCACACCGCACACACATACACAAAAGGATGGCTAGGAAATTCTCCATGAATGTAGTAAGTGGGCTTGTCCTGAATCTGTTTAGCTGGCTGTAGAGGTGTCAAGGTAGATTGAATCCTGGAGGTTTGATAGTTAGGTCTCTAATCAGGTACTTGTTTGAATGATAAATACCATTAATATCATAATTACAATATTAATAATAAAATGATAAGTCTTTTTTTATGTCACGTTTTGAAACTCAGGGGCTACCCTGAGTATCGAGTCTTCAAAATTCGAGTCATCAGAATTCAAGGAGAACTGGCCTACCAGCCCAGAACTCGGATGGGTGGGTTGGGGGCAGAAACCCCCTTTCGAGTCATCAGAATTCAAGGATAACCAGCCTACCAGTCTAGAACTGGTAGGCCGGTTATCCTTGGGTTACTCAGGGGGTTGGGCGCCGTAGGTGCCAGGAGGGCACTCCCCTTTCGAGTCTTCAAAATTTGAGTCATCGGAATTCAAGGAGAACCAGCCTACCGGTCCGGAACTTGGGGGCACCATTGATGCCAGGAGAGCAGAGCCTCCCTTTTGAAGTCTCGACACTCAGAGTATCCTCTGAGTGTCGAGTCTTCAAAATTCGAGTCATCAGAATTCAAGGAGAACCGGCCTACCAGTCTGGAACATATATATATATATATTATATATATCAGGAGTATTGAAAAACTAATAACTGGTATGAGACCAGTCAGAGAGAGAGAGAGAGTCAGGGAAACTAAATTATAAAGGGAGGCATGGTGAGAAAATGAGTGTAAAAGTGACAATGTTATATAAATGTGTTAACGATGGGAATGGAGGGGGGCTGCTGTCCACGCCCAAGACCGGCTAACTTGGCTGTGGCTGAGGAAGATCCTTAAGCTCCTCATGTCAGCGATGGGAATTGAACCTAGGACACTTCTTCCCCAGGCATAATGGTTGCAAGGCACAAACCCAATAGGCTAACCAAGCGGACGTAGGATTAGTGAGACCTGGCTATTGGAATCAGACATACTAACTGGTATCAAGTGTAAAGGGTACAGTATTTTTACAAAGGACAGGAGATGGGGCATACTGCTCACAATATCAGATAACTTGGATCTAGTTAGAATTCAGACTTATGATTGTGGTGCTAATAACAGTATTTCATGTGCCAGTGACTTTGAAACCATCTGGTGTGAGGGCAGATCTAATAAGATCAAATACACAGCAGGGTGTTGTTACAGATCTAGTGGATTGGTTGCTAGAGATGAAGAAATGCATCACCAAATAGAGACAATGGGTACAAAAAAAAAGAGTAATCATAACATCATCATCATCATCATCAAATTCCTGCCATGTACCCTCAAGGGGTGTACAGGATATGACAGTACTACATGAAAAAATTACATCATTACTAACTTCCTATCTACAATTTTCCTCCAAATCAGTCTGTTACTTGTCAAGACTCCAACATTATCAGATCTTATATTTCTATCGTCTAAGGCACTTTGTACCGTATCAATCCACCTATATCTTGGTCTTCCTCTGGGTCGTTTTCCTAATCTTTCCTCTCCCATTCTATTTAAGTGACCATACCATCTGAGATTAGCTCTGCTAACGCATTCCTGGATGCTGACAATGTCAAGTTCTTTCCTAATATCCTCGTTTTTAATATGATATTGCCATTGATGCCATCTGTTCACGCCTATAATCTTTCTCAGGACTCTCATATCTGCGGTCTCTAGTCTTTGGTCAAGTGTTTTACTTCTGACCCAGCTCTCAGATCCATAAGTTAAAATTGGTTTGAACACAGTCTTGTATACAGCTAATTTAGTGTTCCGACTAATTTCTTTCTCATTCCATATGAATTTATTCAATTGACTTCCCACGATACCAGCTTTGCTGATTCTGTTGTCTATTTCTATATTTAGTTTACCATCTTCAGTAAAAATTGTGCCTAAGTAGCTGAAATGTTTTACTTGTTCCACAGGTTCTCCATTCACAACACAGTTGACATTTTCATTGATTCTGCCTATTTTCATTGTCTTTGTCTTTTTATTGCTGACCTTCATACCATATCTATTACAACAGCTATTCAATTTAGTCAGAGAATCTTGCAGACTTGTAGCGGATTTATTTAGAAGTATAACATCATCCGCATAAAGCAAAGAGCTGACATTAACATCTCCAATTTCGATATCATGTTTAATACCACTTTCCTTCATAATGTGATCCATATAGATAATGAATAACAGAGGGGATAATGTACATCCTTGTCTCACACCAGATTTAACATTCAACCATCTTCCTGTACTTCCTTCAATTCTAACTGCTGACTCACAACTCAAATAAAGACTAAGTATTGCTTGATATAATGCCCCATTGACACCATATAACTGCAGCGTATTGAATAGCTTCTCTCTTGGCACCTTGTCATATGCCTTTTCCAAATCGACAAAACTTAAATACAGATCTTTGTTATATTCCCATGCTTTCTCAACTATTTGTCGTAAAGTGAAGATCTGATCCTGACAGCCTCTATTTGGCCTGAATCCAGCTTGTTCTTCACCAAGCTTTTCTTCCACAATTCTTCTCAACCGTTTCTCAAGTATACTTGCATAGATCTTGCCAGGAACACTCAGTAGGGAAATACCTCTGTAATTCTCACATTCAGTTTTATTTCCCTTTTTATATATGGGTACTATGAGAGCTCTACTGCAATCATCGGGAATTCGTCCCTCTGTCCAGGCTTTCTGAACTATGCAGTGCAGCCACTGTAAGACTCTTATACCACCATACTTCAGCATTTCTGGTCGAATATCATCTACTCCTGCTGCCTTTCCACATTTCAAGCCTTTGATAGCTTTTTCTACTTCAAGTATGGATATGTGTTCCTAACTGCATGCCTGGTCAGTGTTTTTTATCACTGTGCTGTCATCACTGCTGGTTTCATTTAGCAGTTTTTCAAAGTAATTACTCCATACTTCAAGGATATCTTTTTCTCCTGTCTTCATTTCAACTTTATCATCTCTAATTCCTTTTACAGCACTCTTTCCTCCATTCCTAAGCTTCTTCAACAACCTCCAGAATATTTTGCCATCTTCTTGATATTTATTTTCTATATTCTTGCCAAAGTCCTCCCATGCATTTTGTTTAGCTAGTTTTACACACTGTTTAGCTTTCTTACATTTGTCTCTGTGTTCTCTAAGAGCACAAGCTGACTTATTTGCCAGGAACTTTTGATATTCTTTCTTCTTTTCCTTCACTGCCTCTTTAACTTCCTGTGTCCACCAGGGAGTTCTGATTTTTTTATCCTTGCACACAACCTCACCACATGCCTCTCTGGCAGAGTCAATCAATGTTTCCTTCAAAGTTTGCCACTGAATCTCCAAGGTTTGATTCCTGTTCTCAAACTGTTTCATTTTCTTTTCAATAATATTTCTGTATTTTAGTCTACAGTTCACATCTGAGAGCTGCTCAACTTTTATTCGCTTTAAAACTTTCTTACATGTTATTCTTTTCAATATGAAATTCAATTTTATCCTGCTCAAGACTAAATAGTGATCACTTCCAATTTCAAATCCTCTGTACACTCTGGTGTCCTGCACCAGGGAGAAAACATCACTATCAACAATAACATAGTCAATGAGACTTTTCTTATTCCTAGCCTCTTCTCTCCATGTGAATTTGTGCACATTTTTATGTTGGAACATGGTGTTAGTAATAACCAGTCCATGTCCTGAGCAGAAATCCAACAGATATTTGCCATTATTATTAGCTTTGCTCTTTTCTCCAAATTTTCCCAAAATATTTTTGTATGTCTCACAATCATTTCCTACTCTATTATTTAGATCCCCAACAAGGACCAACTTTTCCTTTTTCATTGTGTCAGTTGCTTTTTCTAAAGCCTCAAAAAATTCCTCCACTTCTACCTTAGTAGAACCTTCTGTGGGACCATAGGCACAAATAAGTCTCATTGTCCAGTTCCCCATTCTCATATTTGCCCACATTACTCTACTTGAGACTGACTGCCATTCAAGAAGATTAGCCTCGTATTTTCATATCAGGAGACTTTAATTAAAAATCATAACAGGAGACTTTAATTATCCAAGCACTAATTGAGTAGCAGTAAAATCTCATCAGAATAACAAAACCGAATTTATTGAGCTGTTGCAAGACAACTTCCTCAAGCAGCATGTGACAGAAGGAACTCGAGGTTAAAGAGTGTTAGATTTGAGTATAATGTCAGAAGATGTTTCAGTTAAACACATAACTGTTCTGCCTCCAGCTGGTGAAAGTGATCATGTGGTTAAGTTTATGAATGTTCCATTCAGAAAAGGTTACGTGATGAACTACAAAGCAGGAAATTACAATTAAACTAAGGAGTATACTGAGTTCAGTGCAATGGGATTGGTTGCTGGATGGGAAGAATATCAACAGTGCATTGGAAGCATTTAAAAAATACTTAAATGATGCAACATCGGAATATGTCCCGAGAATTCTAAGAATAAATAGGAGTGAAATGGATGTGTAATCTTATTAAGCAACAGATTTGTAAGAAAAAGATCATGTGCATAAGGATGATGTCTGTTATGAAAATTATAAGCAGCAAACCAGAAGAGTTGCAACTGTTGTACAGAAAATTTGAGTATGAAAGGAAACTGGCTCTGCAAATAAAAGACAACTCAGAAGAATTCTATCGATATTCTGAAAATAAAAGAAAGAATGAACAACAAAGAATAACTGTACTGAAATTGCAGATGGTGTGAGGGTAAAAGATGCAGAAAAGGTTATTCAACAAATGAGTGCCAATTTTGCTAAAAAGCTAAAACTTAACAAAAACGAGCACTAACCAATATTTCAAAAATTATCACCACCACTCCTGAGATGCCGATTGGTTGATAGTTGGATACATCGGTGTTTGCATCAACCTTGTGTAGCATTGAGTTCACTGCCACCTCTTCACTGGATAAGGAAATTCAAGTGTATGAAGAGGAGGTATTAGTGATACTGCATACGCTGAATAATAATTCAGCATTGGGGCTGATTAGATATCAGCATGGGAGCTAAAAGAGTGTTCAGCTGAACTGGCTATTCCTTTGACCAGGCCATACAATTTCAGTCTCAGAACAATGAAGGTTCTGCAGGAGTGGAAAAAATGCATGGTAATCCCATTGCACAAGTGTGATGCAAAGACTGATGTATCCAACTATCAACCAATCAGCATCTCAGGAGTGGTGGTGATAATTTTGGAAATACTGGTTAGTGCTCGCATTCAGAAATTGGTTGACAGTGAATCTCTATTTTGCAATGAACAACATGGATTTACTAAGGGAAGATAATGTTTTAGCAACTTACTCACATTCTATAATAATGTTACCAGTAAACTAGACAAGATGAAATGGATACACGATACTGTTGGATTTTGCTATTAACAGAATACAGCATAGAAGACTGTTGCATAAATTGGAGAATATGAGTTTCGATTATAAAATATTAACATGGATAAGAGGATGCTGATTGACAGATATCAAAAATTGGTATATGGGGGATGTGAGTCTTCAAGATTTAATACCTATGTGTTTCAAGAACTATCTTCATCCCGAAGAAAGAAACTTTAAGCAGTGCAGCTTTTGTCCCTTCAGAAGGCTGTGCCGAGAATATATATCTTCTTTCTTCTCTTCTTTCTGATTCCCAACGCCACCTTAAGCCTCTGTATATGGCATCGCTGGACCTCCAAAAGGCCTTTGATAGCATCTCCCTTCCTGCTCTCCTTCGAGCGCTGTCTATTGCTGGATGTCCAGAACCCTTTCTTTCCTATGTTATGGAGCTATACTTGGGTAGCTCCATCACTACAGGTACCGTGCAACTTCTATTCCCGCAGTGCAGGGTGTTCACCAGGGTGATCCTCTATCTCCTCTTTTCTTTAACTGTGTCATAGATGAATTTCTTCACTCTCTTCCTAGCCATACACGCTACTTTCTAGGCGCTTCTTTCTTTAATGCTATGGCATTTGCAGACAATCTTATTCTCATAGCCTCAACTAAGATAGGCTTGCAGGAACTCCTTGACCGGGAGGTTGACTTCTTCTCTATCCGAGGCCTTTCTATTAATGTAGAGAAGTCCTGATCTTTAGCTCTTGTACCCTCTGGTCATGAGAAGAAGCTTAAGGTCAAGATTATACAGTTTTCCTTGCATGGGAGGTATTTGCATGCTTTGACCATCCTGGACGAGTGGATATACCTCAGTGTCATGTTCACCCCAAAGGGAAGGTCTTCTGTCCCTTCTATCCTACAAGCTGGGATCGCTTCTCTGAGGAAAGCTCCTCTTAAACCCGAGCAAAGACTGTTTCTCCTTTCTCACTATCTCCTACCTCTCTTTTACCACAAGTTGGTGCTTGGTAGGACATATATCTCGGTACTGTCCGGATGGACAGGGCTATCCGTTCAGCCGTGAGATCATGGCTCCGACTGCCACCTGACATCCCTATTGCATATTTCCACGCAAGGGTGAGAGATGGTGGACTTGGGGGTTCCATCACTTAGATGGCTGATCCCATGCCTGCGGCTGTCAAGAATCGCGAAGTTAGAACTATCTTCTTCCCCTATCTGCAGAGAGGCTTTAGGCAGATTAAAGGATGGTCCTATTATCAGGGTACCTTAATCGAGTCAGCACCCACAGAACACAGGAGGTGGGCATCTCTGTTGCATTGTTCTGTAGATGGTGCTCCTTTAAAAGAGTCATATCTGGTGCCTCCTCAACATGATTGGGTAAGGGATGGCGCCAGACTCCTCCCTGGGTTTGAGTATATTAACCTTATCAGGACGAGGATCAATGCCCTGCCTACTCGAGCCCACACAGCTCGCTGAGGTAGTGACGACTCAAACTGTAGAGCTGGCTGCCACTACAGTGAGACACTGTCTCATATAGCCCAATGTTGCTTCTGCACCCATGGGGGTCCACGTGCGGAGTCATGGTGCCATGGTCTCCATTCTGAACAACCGCTTTAAGAACAAAGTTTGGGAGACTGCGGTGGAACCACATTATAGGACCTCTGCAGGTTTGCGTAAGCCAGACTTAATGATTAAAAGAGATGGTGACATTTGGGTAGTTGATACCCAGGTGGTAGGAACAGGGCACCCACTAGCCTATAGCCATAATAATAAAGTAAATTATTATAAAAATAACCCAGATCTAGTTAGTAAGATACGGGAGGAGCATGGGGCAACTCCGAGGTTTACCAGCACCACCAGCTCTTTACATGGCGTATGGAGCGCAGATAGTTATAAGGACTTAAACCAGCTTGGGCTTATGCAAAAGGATATAAAAGTTCTTTCCTTGAGGGCCCTACAGGGCAAACTGGTGGCATCAGAGAATGACTACAATGATAACTAGAACAAGCATGGGGTAAAACACTTGTAAAGGATTAGGCCTATATCAAGTCTGGACGTGATGTAAGGGTAGTACTGTCCATAACCAGTACAAAGATTAAAAAAAAAAAAAAAAACAGTGGTGTACCACACGGATCAGTCCTTGGTCCACTGTTATTCAATCTGTACATTAATGATATTGGAAAGGATTAGATATGCAACACACAGCTATTTGCTGATGATGCAAAGATAGGTAGGGTAATCAAGAGTGCTGCTGATATGCAGTATTTGCAGAATAATTTGAATAGGCCGGAATTGTGGGCATGAAAAAATAGATGTCAGTTCAATGTAAGTAAATGAAAAGTCATGCATTTTTGCCGTGATTAGATTTCCAATGTCATATTATATTGGTGGGATTATGCTAGAAGAGAAGTGATTAGGCTAGGGATCTTGAAGTGTTATTAGACAGAAAGTAGAAGTTCAGGGAGTCATGTAGCTAAGATTGCAAATACAACTCAAAAGATAATTGCAATTATGAAACAAACTTTCATGTGTAAAGATAAGGATATCATTTTGCTTCTTTACAAGGCCCTGATGAGACCTCATTTGGACTATTGTGCACAGGTTCTGGTCTTCTGGTTTCCATTGTGATTCTTATACAGTGGAGAGAGAGGGCAAAGTAGAGTGTTAAAAATGATATCAGGATTGTGGAATACTGATTATGAAGACAGATTGAGAATTTGTAGACTGCAGACACTAGCAAACAGGAGAAAGAGTGGTGATATGATTGAGACTTACAAACTTCTGAAAGGATTATACAGGATTTCAATTGATGGTAATTTTCATTTTATGGAGTCTGAGGAAAGGACAAGAGGGCATCTTTGAAAGCTGAAAATGAATGTCATTGAGAATGGGGGGGTAAGGGCTGGATTTTTCTCTCAGAGGGTGGTGCATGATTGGAATGGATTGCCACTGTGCGTGCAAGTAGTGTGAATGAATTCAAGAATAAGTATAATAGCTGGTACATGTAGTATGTGTGGCCTCCCTCAATGACTCTCTGAAGGCCTTCTCCACAAGTCCTGGGGATCATTATCTGGTACTTCCACTAGCCATATGGGAGATCTAGAGGGAAGGCGGTAGAGATATATCTTGATGTATAAGAAGATAAATGTCATTTCTGATTTTCTTTGATGGTAACTTCTATTCCTAAGAATGAGGGAGTGATGTGGGAAGGAAGAGGTAACTAGAAGAGGAGTAGATCTTAAGGTACTGTGCTGATTAATTTTAATGGTATAGATGAGAACACAGACTGATAAGAAAATAAATACTTATTGCTGATATTCTATCCAGCATCTTCAGAGCACAAATATAGTTTGTCACAGTATATGAGACAACCACAGAGGATCAATTGGAAAAAAAACAAACGTGCTGCATAGAAGCTTTTATAAGTCAGAGAGGTTGTTCCTGGAATCAACAGAAACCTTGAAACATACTCCAAACCTCAACAAGTATGGCTGTATAAATTGCGAAAGATTTGCGAGACAGTCATCTTATGACCAAATTAATACCTGCTTTCTCTGTTTTTTTTCCAATTGATTTCCCCCCCCCAATATAGATGCTACCTAATTAGGACTTTAGTCTTTGTGTTTTAAGTTACAATTGTTCAAACTAATCCTATTGTTATACCAGGTTGTGGTTGTCTTGCATGCTGTGACAAACTGTATTTGTGCTCTGAAGATGCTGGATAGAATACTAGCGAAACATCAATAAGTTAATAAATAGTTATTTTATCAGTCTGTGTTCTCATCTATACCATTAAAATTAATCAACATGTACGACGGACACATAAGCCTTCCCACACATTTGAGGATACTTCATGGAGATGATGTCGTACGCAAGACGTGGAAGTTGAAATTGGAGTGCCAACTGAACAGGTTGGTCTTCTTAGAAGGGTGCCTGGACACCAATTTAATACCGGACTATGAAAAATCAAGAACAAGTTTTATTTGGCCAAAGCCCAGCACGTTTACAAATGAGCGAGTTTAGCACTATTATGGGAACAGATAAACGCTACTTGCCTGGAGCTATCTAAAATAAATTCATTCATCAATGCTCTACATGACAAACTAATTAATATTTTAAACCCAGAACTGTGGGATATCCTCGACAGGATATCCCATCGTCTCCGATGATCCACATGGGCGAAACAGCTCGTCCCATCAACCCTCTCCCCGGCCCCCTTTTCTCATAAACCCTTTCCCTTCCTCTAAAAAACATTTTCTATTTTCAGCCCCCTTTTTCATCTTTTTCCCACCCTACAAAAAAAGCGCTCCGTCCACACTTAAAAATAATATATGTATATATTGTGTAAAAAAAAACGAGTTTTTTTCAAATTAATTCTCATTCTATTAATTTATATTCTCATTAATTCTAATTCTCACATTGCCTAAGCCCACCCCTGCTCCCCCTTTCAACACCATAACAACAGAAGTATGCACACCGCAGAAAGAAGACAGGCAACAACATGCAAGAAAAGATATGTGCGAATTTTCTTCTATTATGCTACGTATATTTATCTCTAAAATACATCCGCAATGCCCTAAGAATTCTTGAGTAAAAAGCCAATGACATTAAAAGGGGCACTATTAAACAAAAGCAGGCAAAATAGCCATAAAAATAATAACTTTCTTATATATTCTTCTTTTCAATAAGATATTCAATGAAATTCAATTTTATCCTGATCAAGAATAAAAGGTGATCACTTCCAATTTCAAATCCTCTGTACACTGTAGTGTCCTGAACAAGTGATAAAACATCACTATCAATAATAACATAGTAAGACTTTTCTTATTGCTTGCCTCTTCTCTCCATGTGAATTTGTGCACATTTTTATGTTGAAACATGGTGTTAGTAATAAGCAGTCCATGTCCTGAGCAGAAATCCAACAGGTATTTGCCATTATTATTAGCTTTGCTCTTTTCTCCAATTTTCCCCAAAATATTTTTGTATGTCTGACAATCTGCTATTTAGATCCCCAACAAAGACCAACCTTTCCTTATTCATTGTGTCAGCTGCTTTCTGTAAAGCCTCGAAAAATTTCTCCACTTCTACATAAGCATAAATGTCTCATTGTCCAGTTCCTCATTCTGATATTTGCCCTCACGCTACTTATATTGATATTTCCTGCCATTCAAGATGATTAGCCTTGTATTTTGTGTTGAATACTATAACTACTCTTTTTTTTCCTTGATTTTCATTGCCTGAATGTAACATTTTGCATTTATTGCTCAGAAAGATCACCAGTTTTTGTCTTTTTTGTTTCGGTTACCCCTATTATGTCGATCTCGTACTCACCCAATTCTTCAGCTTGCTCCATTTCTTTGCCATTCAGGCTTCTTATGTTCATAGTACCGATCTTGAACTCTGGTGATGTTGAGTTGTGGTGTGTTTCAGGATTTGTTCCAGTAACTGACTTTTTGCTGTTCGCCCTGTTTCCCTGGTGAAAACAATTGGGCCCTTGTTTAACCAGGTAATACTCCAGCATGAAATTCTATCATGCTGTACCATCATTTTATATTGTGGTTTAAGCCAATAAGAATACAACTTGGTCGGCTAAATCCCAAATTGCCAGCCCATCATTGTTTGTTCAGTATCCAGGTAGATACCTAACAGGGTGCACCACGAAAAGGTGAGCAGTGGACATTAGGTCAGAAGCCCTAATGTCCACTGGTTGGTTGTTTACATTCCTTTAAAGGCTATGTGGAGGTCTCCTCTCAGTTATACAGTTTTGACTCTTAAGCACCCCAAGAAGGCAGGTTAAATAGACAACAGAATAAGCAAAGCTGGTATGGTGGGTAGCCAGCCGAATTTATTTATTTCGAATGAGAAAGAAATTAGCCAAAACACTAACTAGCAGCATACAAGACCATGTTCAAACTAGTTTTAAGTTATGGATCTGAGAAGCAGGTTAGAAATAAAGCATCTTGATCAATGAGTAGGGATCGCAGATATGAGGGTTCTGAGAAAAATTAGGTGAGCGAACTGATGGCATCGATGGCAGAACCATATTAAAAATGAAGATATCGGAAAAGAACTTGACATTATTTGCATTCAAGAATGTGTCAGCAGAGCTAATCTAAGGTGGTATAGGCACTTAAATAGAATGGTGAGGAAAGGTTAGCAAAACATGCCAAGATGACAGGCAAGAGCCGAGAGGAAGACCAAGGTCTAGGTGGATTCATTCATTTAGAACTGCCTTAGAAGAATGAAATGACAATATAGGAGTGCTTACAAGTAATAGACTAATCTGGAGGAAAACTGTGGATAGGAGGTTAATAATAATGTAAACTTAATCATGTAGTGCTGTAACAGTAAACTGAACACTTCTTGGGATTATATATTTGGGAAATCGATGATGATTTTCATAGAGGTCTTGAAAGATATTTTGCCAAATAATAAGTAGGAATGCTTTGAAATCAATTAGTAGACCTAATGGATAACCAGGTTTGTGCACTTTTAGAAGGGCATAAATACGATGAGCATGATGAATCCATAACTTTTCGATAGTATTAGCATCTAAAGAATATTCTTGATCTAATAATTTGTTTAATTGACTTTTTTGTTGGATCTCTATTGATTATACTATAAGTAGATCTATCTTACAATAAAACATTAAGTAAGAACTTGTAATTCAGGTAACGAAATATTCTAAGAAAGAGGTTTAGCTTTACACAATATATATGCAATCTTAAACCTTAGCTTGTTAACATCATCTTTACATAATTCCCTAATGCCTTTTTCTACACTTATCATAAAGTCTAAATGAGGCAAACAATTAGGTGTAAACTACAAACTCTGAATCTTTTGAAAATACGCTTAATTCTCCACTGTTAAATCGATGGTTTAGTTAAAATTAGACCCATTTGTCATGGACAGAACTGGGTGGTTGCTGAATGAACAGATGGATTCAAATTTACAAATCAACTTCTGTTTATAGTCTAAGTAAGCACATCTGGCTGAGGAATGAGAAATTCTATAAATTAAGTCAATGTTCGGGACTAAGATTATTCTTTAGTAGAGTTTCAAGTTCAGAGATTTTAGTGTTACTCGAAAAGAAGAGATTCTTAACATAATGTATCCTTTTTAACAATAGTGCCTTGCTAATTAAAAATTTGGTAAATTTTATGGAGTAAGATTTTATGGCTGCCTTCATTTTGATAAAATTGGGAATCAAATCAGCATTATAATATCATTTTAGAAACACAGGTTGATTATGCAGGCATGACTTCTTTAAATGTAGCTTACAAAAATTTCTGATAGACTTCCGATAAGAATCACCATACTAAATGTTTAATAGAGAAATGCATGTTAGAATAATATATATGCTAATATAAATATGAGTAATAAATTCTATTTAGTTTTCTCTTACATGAGTGAAGCCATTATTTAAAACATTATGCCTATCTATATAGTCTGCTATATCTATCGAAGCTGTATTCTACAGAACCTGTTGTGTAGAGGCTTAAGTGCTGTGAGGACATTATGTTGGAGGTTTAATGGATTTTTTACAACACACAAAAAGAATTAAAATAGAATTTAATACTTCCTATACTTCGTCCTAGTCACTAGGACATCTACGGAGATTACAAAAACAATTAATGTAACATGCACACAAAAACTTACAATACTAAGCCCAACCACGTAGGTGACACTAAAGTCCTATCTAGGTGGAGCGCCCTCTAAGGGCGGTAGTAGGTGACCTGGAATGTAAGGTGGGACCTTTGGTGATGAGTGTTTCCCAAATCAAAGGAAGCTTAATGCAGCCGTATTTGTTAAGATTTGGTTGGTTTCTGAGAGCTGCTGCTTCTAAGAAAAGTCTCTCTTTCTTGAATTTGCTGTGGTGGAGCATGGTGGTTTTTCTTCCATGATACTCTGTGGGTGGTGTCCAAAACATGGTCAGCCAAGCCTGAATGGCCATAGTTGTGTTTAACGATGTACGACTTGTGTTCCTCCAGGCGGATGGATGCTGATCTGCCTGTCTGTCCAAAGTACGCAAGCTTACAGGAACAGGGTACTTTGTAAACTCCAGGCAGAGAGAGAGGAGGGAGCTGATCTTTCGTAGAACGGATAAGGGTAGCAAGCTTGCGTTAGGTCTTATATGCTGTGTGTAGGTTATACTTTTTTAGTATCTTGGCTATTTTTTCCGAAGTGCCACGGATGTAGGGTATGGTGATGGCATTTTTAAAATCTTGTTGACGAGAGAGACGGGGAATGGGGGAGGAATTGATTATTTTTTTGATACTGTGTTCGCTGTAGCCATTGGAGAGGAAAGTTCTGTGTATGTGGTTAAGCTCAGTAGTGAGGGCGGTTCCACTGGAACAAAGATTGTGGGCTCTCTTGGTAAGAGTTTTAATGATGCCATATTGTTGTGAGGGATGGTGGTGGGAGAGTTTGTGAATGTATTTGCCTGTGTGTGTGGGTTTTCTGTATACAGTGAAGGCAAGTGTATCATTAGGCATGCGCGTGACTAAGGTGTCTAGGAAGGGTAAACAACTGTTCTTTTCCTTTTCCATAGTAAACTGGATTCTTGGCTATTGAGATGACCGAGGAAGGAATCTAACGTGTCTGGGCCATGAGGCCAAATAGAGAACACATCATCTACATATCTTAGCCAGATAGAAGGTTTGAGTGGGGCTGATTCCATGGCTCGTTTTTCGAAATCTTCCATATAGAAATTGGCAAGGGGGGGGGTGAGAGGGGGAACCCATGGCGGTTCCCTCTATCTGCTTGTAGATTTTGTTATTCCAAGAGAAATACCCAGAGTTGATGGCAAAGGAAAAGAGATATAAGATGTCAGAGGGAAAAACGTTTTCTAAGAGAGATAAAGTGTCAGTTAAGGGAATATTGGTAAACAAAGAGGAGATATCAAAGCTTACTAATATGTCTGTATTATTCAAGGTTAAATTTTCTGTGAGGGCTTTAAAGTGGGTCGAGTTTTTTATATAGGAAGCTGAATTTACGGTGAGGGGGGATGCCGGGGATGCCATCAGCGCCCTTTGCCTCGGCCATAAGTCGCCCCGAAAGAAGTGCCATTGCTCGATGCAATGGTTAACGTCGAACGGGGGATCGGTCGCTTACCGTCAGAGGTAGCCAACAACATCAGACTCGACGTAGCCAACATCCTCGCTCACTCTTCACTTCCAAAAACTAACTTATCTTATGCCCAACGCATGGCTCTCCAGAAACTACGCAAAGAAAAAAGTATCGTCATCACCAGAGCGGATAAGGGTAATGCCACAGTTGTTCTTAATACCAGCGAATACAATCATAAAATGAACATTATCCTCCGCGATCGTGCTACCTACATCCCGCTAGAACAAGACCCCACAAAAACACAAGTTAAGAAATTAAAAATCTTACTTAAAAAAATAACCTCCTGGCCCCCTGACGTCACGAAAAAACTTAAACCTTTCCGCTCCTGTCCCCCCCCGAATATACGGTTTACCAAAAATCTACAAACCCAATTCCCCAATCAGGCATATAGTAGATGCCACCAATGCACCTTGTTACAGATTGTCTAAACAGCTGGCCAACTCTCTGTCCCCCCTCACCGGAAATTCAGCTTCCTATATAAAAAACTCGACCCACTTTAAAGCCCTCACAGAAAATTTAACCTTGAATAATACAGACATATTAGTAAGCTTTGATATCTCCTCCTTGTTTACCAATATTCCCTTAACTGACACTTTATCTCTCTTAGAAAACGTTTTTCCCTCTGACATCTTAGATCTCTTTTCCTTTGCCATCAACTCTGGGTATTTCTCTTGGAATAACAAAATCTACAAGCAGATAGAGGGAACCGCCATGGGTTCCCCCTCTCACCCCCCCTTGCCAATTTCTATATGGAAGATTTCGAAAAACGAGCCATAGAATCAGCCCCACTCAAATCTTCTATCTGGCTAAGATATGTAGATGATGTGTTCTCTATTTGGCCTCATGGCCCAGACACGTTAGATTCCTTCCTCGGTCATCTCAATAGCCAAGAATCCAGTTTACTATGGAAAAGGAAAAGAACAATTGTTTACCCTTCCTAGACACCTTAGTCATGCGCATGCCTAATGATACACTTGCCTTCACTGTATACAGAAAACCCACACACACAGGCAGATACATTCACAAACTCTCCCACCACCACCCCTCACAACAATATGGCATCATTAAAACCCTTACCAAGAGAGCCCACAATCTTTGTTCCAGTGGAACCGCCCTCACTACTGAGCTTAACCACATACACAGAACTTTCCTCTCCAATGGCTACAGCGAACACAGTATCAAAAAAATAATTAATTCCTCCCCCATTCCCCATCCCTCTCGTCAACAAGATTTTAAAAATGCCATCACCATACCCTACATCCGTGGCACTTCGGAAAAAATAGCCAAGATACTAAAAAAGTATAACCTACACACAGCATATAAGACCTAACGCAAGCTTGCTACCCTTATCCGTTCTACAAAAGATCAGCTCCCTCCTCTCTCTCTGCCTGGAGTTTACAAAGTACCCTGTTCCTGTAAGCTTGCGTACTTTGGACAGACAGGCAGATCAGCATCCATCCGCCTGGAGGAACACAAGTCGTACATCGTTAAACACAACTATGGCCATTCAGGCTTGGCTGACCATGTTTTGGATACCACCCACAGAGTATCATGGAAGAAAACCACCATGCTCCACCATGCTCCACCACAGCAAATTCAAGAAAGAGAGACTTTTCTTAGAAGCAGCAGTAGCTCTCAGAAACCAACCAAATCTTAACAAATATGGCTGCATTAAGCTTCCTTAGATTTGGGAAACACTCATCACCAAAGGTCCCACCTTACATTCCAGGCCACCTACTACCGCCCTTAGAGGGCGCTCCACCTAGATAGGACTTTAGTGTCACCCACGTGGTTGGGCTTAGTATTGTAAGTTTTTGTGTGCATGTTACATTAATTGTTTTTGTAATCCCCGTAGATGTCCTAGTGACTAGGACGAAATATAGGAAGTATTAAATTCTATTTTAATTCTTTTTGAGTGTTGTAAAAAATCCATTAAACCTCCAACATAATGTCTACAGAACCTGGTTTGTCTGTCTTGCAAGATGAAAATGCCTAAATTTCTGGGAGGAGAAACCTTACCATTGCCATATGAGACTGGCTAACTCACCTTTCAGCTGAAAGTCCTAATAAAGGTTCTTTACACTCCAGGAATTTAAACACTGGTCTTTTCAACTAAAGGATTAACATCAACTGAGCTATAGAGGTTCATGCGAAACTAGTCAATTTAACAAAATTAATACTATTTATGTGGATTTAGCTTATTATTCAAAAAACAAACTGAGAATGAAGTGTTTATTATGACACAATCAAAAAATACATACAATATAAAGAAAAATTCTAAAAAATTTGTTTTGACAAAACAGCATAACCATCAAAAGATAATTAAAGTAAAAAATTAAAATAATTAAAAGAGGAAATGATATTATTTTTATTAGAATTTGAGATTCTAAAACTGTATTCCAAAATACTTACTCGAATTTGTTCCAAAATACTTCTGATTTGTGGTTCAAAGCCCATGTCTAGCATACGATCAGCTTCGTCTAACACAAGATATGTACAACGATGAAGATTCACGACACCACTAGACAAGAAGTCTAAAAGACGACCAGGAGTTGCTATGCAAATTTCAACACCTATAGATGGTAAAAAGAAAAAATATATAGAATAGTGAAAAATTTGCAATGAAAATGCTTCCTTAGCAAATAATATATTTTTTCATGTGATACCTACTCACAAAATGTTGCAAAACTATCATAATCGTATATTTGTGCCATGGGCTGGATAAAAGTTAGTTAATCTGGAAATCATGCTCTAGTCCAAACAAAGAAATTTTTCAAGCCACTTTCAGGTTAGTAATAAACTGGGCGATGATCTCACATTGGGTGATGAAGTTCAGAAACCACCTAAAATTTAATTTGATGCCAAAAGCTTGTGTCTTTAGTTATTATATTCTTACTCAAAAATGTTGTTACAATAGCTACACAATTTTGGAAAGGAATATAGTTAAATGAATATAGTTAGCTGATAGTTAAACAAAGTTCAACTGGCTTGCAGTATTTTATTACACATGTTTTTTAGAACTTAGCTAAATAACTTAAAGTTAACAGACTGCATCTGCCCTCCCCCCCAAGTTTTCTACAGTGCTACAATAAAAACAAAATACCAACATACCCTACCAATACAGGATGGCACTAAGCTGGTATTCACATTTGATTGCCACAAGTGGGTAATAAATCCAAGTACTGCATTTACACACAGATGAAAATCTCACCACTGATAAGATTTATTGGTGGCAAGATTTTCATACCATCAATTCTGATATTTCCTTAAACTTCTGGCTCATCTTCTATCTTTTAACCATTTTTAGAGTACAATTGTGTCTTTCTACATCACACAATGTCTTCTGGGAATGATGCAGACAGGTAATCTTCATTCACTTTTTTTCTCACATATTGTCTTCACATATTCATCTTTTTTTTTCAAGAGCATAATACAATTACAATTTCAATTAACAATATAATGTGATAACATAATTTATACATGACTTTCCATAAGTAATATAGGCTTTTACTTAGATTCTAAGGAAACTAACAATTCAAAAAAGAACTGATTAGTTAGTCGTTAATCACAGGCAATAATATGAACTCTTTAGAGATTTTCTTTTAAACAGAAAAATAAAGTCAAAGGATGAGTCTCAGTAGGTCACAGTATGGTGATTACTCTTTTAAACATGACATACACACATATCAGTATCCAGGTTGTAATAGATGATTTGGTGGCTGCATGCCACATCTGAATGGTGCAGCGTAAGAAGCAGTGGCCACATTATCTGAATGGCTGGCTGATCACTGGAGCAATCACACTGTAAGAGTACAAAAGCAAATCTGGCTAGTGCTGCCTTTCAACTCATAAAGCATGAACAGTATTGCTGCAGTGGCTAAACAGGATTGTGACTACCATCTTATATCAAGGACCTAAAGGCATTGACATTCACAGGGTATAATGAGGCATGATCCAAAAGATGCTCAAGCCATGCTTGACCACTTTGTTGCAGCAATATAGTCAAGTCCTCACTAACATAAAGTCAGGATTGCACAGATTTTGCCAGTGCAATAATCCACCCTAATCTGATAATAATTTGACCAAGCACATGAATCTCCACCCTAACCTAGCCTGGACTACTTAAAGCCAACATACATACATACTAACTTAACAACCTACCTTTGCATCTTCTGAGCATGCTCTCAGACTGATCTCTATTTTCACCTATTGGAAACCACCATCACAACTAGTCATCAGTAGAATCATTAGGCTTGTTCAAGTTCTCCCATCATGTCTCCACACACATAATCAGAAAGTTAATCTTTATGATTATGTGTGTAGAGACATGATGGGAGGTCTTTTAGGCACTCCCACCTCTCTCAAACTATAATGATGTCACTGTTCAGTGGTTTTAAATTGTCTGTGATAGGCACACAGGTATGCCAGAGTGGGTGACCAACTCCATGTTTTAAGCCATTAAGGCTTAAGTGCTGGGAGGATATCGTGTTGGAGATTTAATCAAGGAGTATTAACAGCACTAAGAAAGGATTAAAAATTATTTTAATTCTTCCAACATTTCATCTTAGTCATCACCGAGACATCTTCAGAGAGTATAAACTAACACTGTTAACACACACTCAAGAGCAACATAATATTAAATGAAATGTGTGGATATAATACTACAAGTACTATCTAAGTGGGATGCAATTTTTCCCTTCCAAGTCAAACATTCAGATTAGACATCAGCTATGATAAGCTTTACACAATGTTGGTCAGAAAATCTACAAGTAAATATTCTATAGCTTACCAGAAGTACTGAAGATGAAAGTGATGTCAAAACTTCCAATGATATCAGAAGGACTGAGCTTTTTTTTAGAATTAAAAAAATAATAATAAAAACAACTAGGAGATTACAAAATGTACTGATAATAGAATAAACAAGTCTCTCTGGCAAAATCCACATGGTAGAACATGTCAAAGACATTATGAATTAGAAAAAACATAAGTCAGGCCCTGCCTTCCACATAGCAGATGAAGTTCAGCAAGTGCTCTGGGCAGCAAACTAAGATGGCCTATATTACTGACACAATTACATTCAGAAATTCAAAGCAGCTTCTGAAATGCTACACATCCATACCCAATGCAATAAAAATGAAAAACTAATATTAACCAGATACAGTCTGGTCTCAACAAGCACTTGAATGGCATGGATATATTATGAACCTATGAACCTTATACTTTTAATCACAACAATACCTAATGCAAATGATATTACTATATGCATATACAGTCAGCTCTCACTTAAAGCAAACAACACTATAACAAATTACTGAAAAAGTCACAACCAATATAAGTACAATGCTATGCTAAAAGAAATTCACTATAAAAACTATCCACCCATAGCAAACTGTTCTCTACAAGTTTTCAATAGTGAGAGTGACTATACAGCAATTGTTTAACTCTTTAACTGCCATATAGATCAGAGCTGTCTAAATGTTGTGGATGGCTATGATTTTAACATCTTAACTTATCTCACACAAATAACATGAAACCTAGTAGAGTTAATAAACAGTTTTTTTAATGTTTCTATGTAGCTTAGTCAGCGCTCTCGTCATGTTTTCATCTCCCATGTCAAGACGGCACGATCACTCGCACCAACTGAAGGCATACTAGTCACTTTTTTTAAAGACATATTCTCAGATGCAGTTACCAGATCCAATCTTGAGACTCAAATCCCTTCTAACGTGTGCTTCTTAAGATAGAAATTCTATATATTCTCTTTCCCTCAATTGGGATGCTTACTTCACCCTCCAGTCCCCTTCTTGAAATTGTGTATTAACAATATTCCTCTTTGTATCCATTATTAACAATATTCCTCTTTGAATCATAGTCCTCTGATGATCATGGTCACAAGCACTACCAATTGTGTATTTTGTTCCATTAATTCCTCTTTGTGCAAAATAGCCTCGAATGGTTTGAATATAAATATCACTCATATTAACATTCCATTCCCTCTTTCATCTGGCTAAATTTAATTCCTATGCAATCATAGCAACACTCCCCCCACTCTTTCTATGTTATCTGTTCATCAAGAATACAGTGTACCTAGATACTGAAAAACTGAGTTTTTATTAGGTCATTATAACACAAAGACAAAATAACATCAAGCAACTAGTTTCACAACTAATAATATGTGGCTTCTTCAAAGTAAAAATAAATGTAATGCTAGCAACTGTAAAATAAAAGTTAACAAGCAAAGCTTGCAGGAACTATTGTGGTATAAATAACAGACACACATGTAGAGACAGTGGAAGGTGACATGAGTCACCTGCTTTCCAGCATTGTTTGAAGGTAATTAGCTGAAAAGTTGAAATCTGGCATGTGAAGACATTCATCTGATAAAAGATTTCTAAATGTCACTTAGAACCAGTCTTTGGTTCTTATTGAGAGAACTAGGAGAAAAAAATGACACAGTTAATTCCTTTATCAGGCCAGAGAGGAAATTGTCTTCTACATAAGGCATAAAGCTCTCATCTCAATCAATACTGTGATGTGTATGTGTGAAAAGCGATGAACTAAACCTGATCTTTCTTCTCTGTTATGAGCCACATCTCTAAGATGCCCCCTTTCCCCTCCCTTAACTCAAAACTTCTAGGAGTCTGACCTATGTATGAAAGGCCAAAGGAATAAATAGTAAGGAATTCTGTAAACACCAGGATGTTTGTAGAAAGGATTAATGTCTTTTAGAGAATGGAAAGGCTATGGATGGAGAGAATAGAATTGTAAGTCACTGCGATATCATGATATTTGAGGAGATTGACAATTTTGCTTGAAATCTTACTGATGTATGGGACTGACACAGTCTCTGCATGTCATGAATAGGATGCGGAAGTGGAATTAGAAAATAATATTTTTAGACCAGTTTTCTAAGTTTCCATTACGAGTTTAGTTAGTGGAGTAGAAGTTGTGGCATGGAGTAAAGATTTTGATAAAATTTTCCTTTGTCTCCACTCAACATATGGGTGGAGACAAAGGTATTCCCATGGTTGGACTAAAAAATTGGTTGAAGAATTACTCTTCCAATTAATTAGACTGGAGACAATGTTTAAATAGCTTGTCACAACAGGAGGAAAACATTTTCAGTGAGGTCCAGAACTTTATCAACTGGAATATTTGTGAACAGAGAAATGTCAAGACTGGCAAGAATGTCTGATGACAAGGTGGGATGTCAGATAGTTTCTGGATGAAATGTGCAGAGTTCTTAACAAAAAAATCTAAAAGTCAGATGCAGTTCCATAGCATATTTGAGAGGTATTTGGATAGGAGATAAGAAGGTGAACTTGTTATACTTTTAATGTGTGAGAGCTTGATCTGCTCCCTGTATGTTATTCCCCACCTATGTCCAACTTATATTTAAAGACAGTCGTGGAGTATAGATAACAATATACACGGTGTTTCCAAAGGGTGTATACAACTCCGCAGGAGAATAGAAAATAACGCGGAAGACATATAAAAGCTAAGTTAGCATAATGTAATGAAACACATCAATTTTTGGTCACATAACTTTATTACCAAATGACAACACTAGATGGCATGATACATCACACCATTTCTCAAACCAAAACACATGTTGAGTATTTTGGTTTGAGAAAAAAAACAAAGTCTGCAACGCAAGTTCAGAAGAATTTCTGCTCACAATACGGTAAAGAACATCCTAGTAGTCACATGATCTACACACAGCACAAGATTTTTGTGGAAACAGACTGTGCATCATCCAAGGTCAACAGGAAGGCTGCCGATGCTGTTGAAGAAGCTCAGGAAAGTTGGAAAGCCAATTAGATAAGCATCTTGTCAAATTGGAATTCTACATGTGACTGTGCGGCATGCTTTATGATAGCATCTACATTTAAAGCCCTACAGATTTACCCTCATACAATATTTGAAAAGACAATAAGAAGATACACCAGGATTTCTGTATAAAATGGTCAGAAGGATAGAACAAAATGAGGACTTTTTTGGACATGATAATTTTGAGTGATGAGTGCACTTTTAATGTAAGTGAGCAAGTAAACACTCACAACTGCAGAATTTAGGGAAGCAAAAATCCACATGCCAGTGTAGAACATGTTTGTGGCACACCAAAGGCTAACATTTTTTGCACCATAAGCAGGACGAAAGTGTACGGCCCTTCTTTTTTTTCAGTTTACCATTACTGGTGGTGTGTATCTAGACGTGCTACCTGGGTAGTACCTAATACCACGATTAGATGCTGATGTCCATGAAGGACGCTTACATTTCCAGCAAGATGGAGCACCTCCTCATTACCTGACGGATTTAAGGTCGTACTTCAACACTCGTTTCCAGGCAGATGGATTGGTACAGTGGCACCTGTAGCATGGCCACCACATTCCCCTGACTGTACACCATTAGTTTTTTTCTTGTGGGGCTTTGCGAAAGATCAAGTGTTTGTACCACCACTACCAGTCAATTTGAATGAGAATTACTACTGCAATTGCTGAAGTTATGCCATATATGCTCTGCTACGTGTGGCAGGAAATTGATTATAGATGGAATATCTGCAGAAATACTGTTTACTTTTTACTTAATTTAATTATCTGCATTAAAACTTCAAATGTTACGCTACATTTGCACAGTAATAATAAAAATCGTTCAACTATTGTTATTTACCTTCTATTGTCATTCTAAGTTGTATATCCCCTTTTGAAACACCCAGTATTTAATTTAATTTATTTTTTTTATTAGAATGTTCCAGATTCGTATCCGTGATAGTGCACTGACTTCAGGATCAACATGCTGTGTTCTAAAGGATGAAGCTCAATGATAAAAAAAAAAAATTATTTACTTTAAGCATATAATTATATACAACAAATAATACATACACTGAGAGAATACATGAAATATTTTGCAAAACAAACTGAAAATAGCATTCAATTAATCATACTGTAGTCTCACTTGGCCATATAGAGTTTCCTTTGATGCATCCATCTTTCAATTTTCCGAAGTAGGTAGGAAGAAAAATCTCACAAACAACAGGAATACATTAACTGAGCAGTTCCAAATTCATTTCCAATAAGAGAACTTTCACTGCAGATTCTAATTTGCTCCTTGGAATATATATCACTTGCCTTTAATTGAGCATTAAATATTTTCACATACAAAGACTTGATATATGGCACAGCCAATAGGATAAAATCCAATGAAGTAGAAAGGAAGTAAATGTAATACATTTGGATTAGATTAGTTTTGACATCAGTATCTGTGTGGTGTATAAAAGTTTTTCCATTAACTAAATAAGAAATGGATACAGAAACTGTGAAGCTCTTGTGAATATTAGTAGAGTAGATGAAAATGTAATTGAGGACAATGAGTTCTTTAGACCAGTAAATCCAAATCTTGTTATTTCAACATTTTCAGGAGAAGACAATGAAAATATAGAACCTTACTTTAAATTTGCAGAGAAGCATAAGAAGATAAGGAAATGCTCAGAGCTTCACTTTCTAATTATTCTTAGGAACAAATTAATAGGGAGGACAAAAACATTCTTGAATACCTCACCTATATTGCAAGATACGATTCATTACAATACATTAAGAGTATAGTAATATCGGAATATTCAAAGATTAGAGATGTAGGTCCAAATTTATGGAAATTGCATTAATGCATTCAAGGTAATAAAGAGACGGTCTTAGGATATCATAACAGATTATTAAGCATAGCTCATAAGTTAAGTGTCTCAGCAGATGAGAAATCTCACTTAGAATGGTCAATATTTCATCAATTTAGTGTAGGCTTAAAGGATGAACTAAAAGTAGCAGCATAAATGAAAAAAATTAAAAATCTGGAAGAATGTTACAAAATAGTTAGAAGAGAAGAGAGACTTAGAGACATATATCGCTCCTCAAACCCCAAACAAGTCCACTCTTTTGAACGAAGAAGTGCTGTCGCAAATAATATGGCATAGCAAGAATGAACATCAAAAATATAAATTAAATAAAAGAGAAGAAAATTGTTAGAAAGGCTTTAGGGATTTAAATCAAGATGTAGAGGTTAGTACAGGCATCAATTCTCAAACTAAATCTATAGATTTTCTAAAATTAGAAACTCTCAAAGACTTCATTAAGGAGGAAATACAAAGACAGCCAAGACCTATACTGGAAAGTCAAGAAAGGCTAATTAAAATGATAATGGAGTTTAGAGTAGGTAACAGTATATCAGTTAATTTACCTAATGATACTGAGTCTAAATGCAAAGAAGTAATGCAAGAAAGGTCTATGCCAAGATGCTACAACTGTAACAAATTAGAGCATTTAGCTAGAGATTGTTATAAAAAGAAAAATTTAATCTTAAATTCTAATGTGGGAACGACATATAACTCGAACATAATACCAGTAGATACTAACTTATCTAAAACTCAAGGTAATGGGTTAGTTTGTGAGTCATGTAATCAAGCTAATGTTGCACACAGCAAAAAATGTTAAACCTTTAACAGTCATACAGGATCTAATTGAAGATGTGCCTTGTGAGAGTCTGTTAGATACAAGACCACATATTTCTGTTATTTCTTGGTCACTTTTAGTGACATTAAGAACTTGATTCCTGGTGACATTATTAGATTGAATTATCCAATCAGATTGACAGGTATCTATGAAACTGGGGTTTCTACTTCAAAAAGGATAAATGTATTACTTCATATTTCATGTTTCTCCTCTAAACATTTCTTATGAATTAATCGTTCTTCTTGAGACCTCTAATCTTAATATACAGTAATTCTTGGCCTTGATTTCTTAAAGAGATATCCTAATAAGCAATCTGCTCACAAGTTGCAAGAATTCAGTGCATGCTCTAAAGCTGAACAAAGTGAATTGCCTGAAATTGAAGAAATAAACAAGGATGAGAAGGAAGATTTAATGAGAGTGAAGGAAGACCTGGTAGATAATGAAACAAAGTTGGCAAATTCAGTTGATGAAAAGAATTTAATACCTTCTTTGAGTGTGCTTTTCAACTGTTTCCAAATGCCTTCACTGAAGATGTCATGTTTATGCCTTGTACATTAATGCTAATACAGTTGAGCATTCAGTATAATTGACCACTCAGATACCGACCTATGTGAAACAACATCAAACTCCAATGAAACACATGGAGAAGTTTCACCTGTTGCTGCAAGAATATGAGAAGGCAGGAATTACAGAGAAGTTCAATTCAAATTGGAATAGTCCCTATAGTCTGATAGAAAAACCAATGGAAGTTTAAAGTTTGTCTTAGATCTGAGCGAGGTAAATAAGGTAACAAAACTCTTTGAATTTCCTCCATGCAAAATTAGATTCAGAAGGAGCAGAGTACTTCACAAAGCTAGATGTAAACTATGGCTATTTTAAGATTCTTTTAAGAGAGGAAGACAGAAAATATAATGCCTTCACAATCTGACAAAAATACAAGTTATGTAGACTTCTTCAAAGAGCTAGAAATTCGGCAATGTCAATTTGATCATTAATAAATTCTGTCCTATCAGATATATTAGGTAATGGAATAAAAATTCCAAGATTACTTGCTAGTATAGTCAAAGGACCTAATGTCTCATAGAAAAATTATTAAAGATTCTTTCTAGATTGGATGAAGCAAATTTGCCCCAGAATTGCTCAAATTGTCAGTTCTTTTTGAGGGACATTGAATGTCTAGATCATAAATTTAATAAGGAGTAACTCATATTAATCCTCTGAGGAAAATTGAAGAGTATCAAATAAACAGAATAAATAAATTGCATAAGAGTAAGAAAAATATCAAATTATCAGAACTGTGAAGAATCTTTAAATTAAAGATGCCAAGAAATTATAATCATGGTTTAATCATTTATCCAAGTGTAAACAAACAAAGTTTGGTCCTGAACTATTTTCAGGAGTGTGCAACTCATATAAAAAAGCTAATGACATCACATCACTTGCCTTAGTATTCCATAATGAAAACAACATATCCTTACAGACATGTATAATGCTATGCATTATGGGAAGGGTCACTACCCAGACCGTTTTGACCTTTATTAAGGTCTCATCAGTGGGAGCCAGACCAGAGGTGATAACAAGGTTAAAGTAATGCAGAAGTCATATTTCCAGATACGAGTAGCCAAAAAGTGTCACACCTTATTATTAATATACTCTGGATTAGAAATAGTTGTTGGAAGTTTTTCCACGTGATTATACTATAAATTAACGATGCAAAAAATTATATTCTTGGGGTAATCCTTTATCTAGGTGTAAGCAAACAAAGTTTTCACCTGAACTATTTTTAGGAATGGACAACTCGTATGGGAAGAATCTCTTCCCAGTTCTGATATTTCTAAATTCCGTATTTGTAAATAGCACTAGGAAACAGAGAGGCCCTGGTTCACAATTTTCTGAAGGTTCTAAGAAACGCAACGAAAGTTAAGAAAGTTATTCTAGTAATTTCATCATCATCATCCTCAAATTCCTGCCACTTACCCTCAAGGGGTGTACAGGATATGATAGTATTACATGAAAAAAAAAAAAAATTACATCATTACTAACTTCCTATCTACAATTTTCCTCCAAATCAGTCTGTTACTTGTCAAGACTCCAACATTATCAGATCTTATATTTCTATTGTCTAAGATGCTTTGTACCGTATCAATCCACCAATATCTTGGTCTTCCTCTGGGTCCTTCTGCTGCCAACCTGGCAGAGAACGCTTCTTTTGCTAATCTTTCTTCGCCCATACTGTTTAAGTGGCCATACCATTTGAGATTAGCTCTGCTAATGCATTCCTGGATGCTGACAATGTCAAGTTCTTTCCTAATATTCTTGTTTTCAATATGACATTGCCATTGATGCCATCTGTTCACATCTATAACCTTTCTCAGGACTGTAACTCTAGTCTTTGATCAAGCGTTTTACTTCTGACCCAGCTCTCAGATCCATAAGTTAAAACTGGTTTGAACACTGTCTTGTATACAGCTAATTTAGTGTTCCGACTAATTTCTCTCCTATTACATATGAATTTGTTCAATTGACTTCCCACCATACCAGCTTTGCTGATTCTATTATCTATTTCTATATTGAATTTACCATCTTCAGTAAAAATCGTGCCTAAGTAGCTGAAATGTTTTACTTGCTCTACAGGTTCTGTGTTCAAAACACAGCTGACAATTTCAACGATTCTACCTATTTTCATTGTCTTTTTATTGCTGACCTTCATACCATATCTATTACAACAGTAAATCAATTTAGTCAGGGAAGCTTGCAGACTTGTAGTGGATTTATTTAGAAGTATAACATCATCCGCATAAAGCAAAGAGCTGACATTAACATCTCCCATTCTGATATCATGTTTAATACCCTTCCTTTCATAATGTGATCCATATAGACAATGAATAACAGAGGAGATAATGTACATTCTTGTCTCACACCAGATTTAACATTAAACCATCTTACTGTACATCCTTCTATTCTAACTGCCGACTTACAACTCAAATACAGACTAATATTGCTTGATATAATGCCCCACTGACACCATATAACTATAGCGTATTGAATAGTTTCTCTCTTGGCATCTTGTCATATGCCTTTTCCAAATCGACAAAACTTAAATACAGATCTTTGTTATATTCCCATGCTTTCTCGACTATTTGTCGTAATGTGAAGATCTGATCCTGACAGCCTCTATTTGGCCTGAATCCAGCTTGTACTTCACCTAGCTTTTCTTCCCAACCGTTTCTCAAGTATACTTGCATAGATCTTGCCAGGAACACTCAGTAGGGAAATACCTCTGTAATTCTCACATTCAATTTTATTTCCCTTTGTATATATGGGCATTAATAGAGCTCTACTCCAATCATCGGGAATTCGTCCCTCTGTCCAGTCTTTCTGAACTATGCAGTGCAGCCACTGTAAGACTTTTATACCACCATACTTCAGCATTTCTGGCCAAATATCATCTACTCCTGCCTTCCTTTCCACATTTTAAGCCTTTCATGGCTTTTTCTACTTGAAGTATGGATATGTATTACTGACTGCATGCCTGGTCAGTGTTTTTTTTTATCACTGTGCTGTCATCGCTGCTTGTTTAATTTAGCATTTTTTCAAAGTAATTACTCCATACTTCAAGGATATCTTTTTCTCCTGTTTTCATGTCACCTTTATCATCTCTAACTCCTTTTACAGCACTCTTTACTCCATTTCTAAGCCTCTTCAACAACTTCCAGAATATCTTACCACCTTCTTGATATTTATTTTCTATGTTCTTGTCAAAGTCCTCCCATGACTTTTGTTTAGCTAGTTTTAGTGTTTCACTTCTTTACATCTGTCTCTGTATTCTCTAAGAGCAAAAGCTGACTTATTTGCCAGGAACTTCTGATATGATTTCTTCTTTTCCTTCACTGCCTCTTTAACTTCCTGTGTCCACCATGGAGTCCTGATTTTTCTATCCTTGCAGACAACCTCACCACATGCCTCTCTGGCTGAATCAATCAGGCTTTTCTTCAAGGCTTGCCACTGAATCTCCAAGGTTAGGTTCCTGTTCTCAAACTCTTTCATTTTTTCTTCAATAATCTTTATGTATGTTAGTCTACAGTTCACATCTGAGAGCTGCTCAATGTTTATTCGCTTTAAAACTTTCTTATATGTTATTCTTTTCAATATGAAATTCAATTTTATCCTGCTCAAGACTAAATAGTGATCACTTCCAATTTCAAATCCTCGGTACACTCTGGTGTCCTGCACCAGGGAGAAAACATCACCATAAACAATAACATAGTCAATGAGACTTTTCTTATTCCTTGCCTCTTCTCTCCATGTGAATTTGTGCACATTTTTATGTTGGAACATTGTGTTAGTAATAACCAGTCCATGTCCTGAGCAGAAATCCAACAGATATTTGTCATTATTATTAGCTTTGCTCTTTTCTTCAAATTTTCCCAAAATATTTTTGTATGTCTCGCAATCATTTCCTACTCTGCTATTCAGATCCCCAACTAGGACCAACTTTTCCTTTTTCATTGTGTCAGTTGCTTTTTTCTAAAGCATCAAAACATTCCTCCACTTCTACCTTAGTAGAACCTTCTGTGGGACCATAGGCACTAATAAGTCTCATTGTCCAGTTCCCCATTCTCATATTTGCCCACATTACTTTACTTGAGACTGACTGCCATTCAAGAAGATTAGCCTCGTATTTTGTGTTGAATACTATGGCTACTCCTTCTTTTCCTTGATTGTCATTGCCTGAATATAACATTTTGTATTTATTGCTCAGAAAGATCTCACCAGTTTTTGTCTTTTTCGTTTCAGTCACTTCTATTATGTTAATCTGGTACTTATCTAATTCAAAGTAATCTAGTAATTTCGTCTAGTAATTTAGATAAGCATAAACTTAAAATCTTTGTTAAAGGGGTTAGATAAAGTCGAACAACTTAATAATTTGGGTCATGGGAATAATCCCGCCTTAGAGGAAATGATGTTGGAACATTATAGTTCGCTCACCGATTAGAAATCCCTCGACACTTCTGCGCATGTCAGAAAAAGGAGAATCCATTCCGATGATAGGGTGATCATTCTGTATTGTGGGATGAGTTGTTTATTATTACAGGTCGAAAAATTAACTTCTCTTTTATGATTATTGTAGTTAACTATGTTGCTTGTATAACAGTTGGAAAAATTTACCTATAAAGCACGTGATTTCGCGTGTTGGTGACCAATTCGTACGTCCTTCACAGCATGAATCGACTATTCTTGGCAAGACGCCAACCAAGGACTTATAAACTGTGGACGAACTATACAAATATCATCATTATGCCTGTCAAGGAATTAGGCCTTGAGCGGCCTGTTCCCGCCTTAGAAGTCATCGTTGAATATCTTAAGAGGATGCCCTGATTTTCTTTTTCCTAATGGCTTGTAATTTAAGGCTTTTTTTGGTAATCTTTATGTTTTCATTCTTTCAATGTGTTCCATTCATTTGTGTTTATATTTTTTAAATTTTCTACTACTGATTCTATTTCTATTATGATTCCTGGTCTCATCCTTTCATAATTTCTTCGTTTCTTTTGTGATCAAACAGAGTATACTTTGCAGTTTTTCTCATAAATTTCATTTCTGCTATTATTAATCTTTGTCTTTTTGTCCAGATTTTACCTCTTTACAATAGGACTAGTAGGGTTAATGTATTGTATACTTTTAGTCTGGTTTGTTTTTGTGCTAGGTTTGGTTTAAATATAGAGTTCGTTACACTTATTTTTAAATATGCAATTTTTAGGTTTATATCTTTTTTATATCTTTTTCATTTTCATATGTAATCAATACATCTTACATCCTAGGCAGTTAAATGAATTCAATTGTTCCAAAATCTTATCTATTACTATTTTAGTTCTTACTGGATCTTGTTCTTTAAAGGCCATCATTTTTGATTTTTCTCTTGATATTATCATTCCATAATCTCTGGCTATCTCATTTAAATTTAAAATAACTTTCTCTAAGTTATCTTCAGAATTTGTGATTATTATTTGGTCATCGGCAAAAAGGAGTGTGTTTAAGTTCACAGTAAGAGAATATTTAATATCTTGATGAAAATTTTTATTCCATTTTATTATTATTTCATTTAGTAAATTTAAAAAGAGTTGCTGAAAGGAGACATCCCTGTTGGATTCCTTGGTTTATCTCTCTCGTATATGATAGCTCATGCTTTAATCTTATTTGTATTTGATTTTTTCATATATACTTATGATAGCTTTTAGAATATTATGTGGTATTGGTCTTTCTTTTAATATGTTAAATAAAATGCTTCTTTTAACTTAGTCATATGTTTTTCCAAGTCAATAAACGTAATATGTGTTTCTAAATTGTATTCTCTTCTTTTCTCTATTATTAATTTCAGGCAGAAGGCCAAGTCTATACATCATCGTCCTTTTCTAAATCCATTCTCTGTACTTCTAAAATAAAGTTTTCAGAATATTTTATTAGTTTGTTATTTAAAATTCTGCTATATATAGGAACTGCATGTGAAAAAGAGGCTATGGAAGAGATATAAGGAGACAGGCGAAGAGAAGATGCATGAAGAATATAAGACACTGGCCAGAAGAATGACTAGTGTGGTAAGAAAAGCGAAACTGGAATATGAGAGGAGATTGGCTCTAAGATCCAAAGAAAATCCTAGGGAATTTTTTAGCAATATGGCCAGTAAGAGGAGAAATGACTGTGGAAGAATGATATTGTGGGATAAAAATGGGAATAGAGTGACTGATGCAGAGGACATAGTGGAATTGTTCAATGAACACTTTATTGGAGTATTTCATCCTAGAGGAGTCAGTTTTAATGCTAGAGTTATAGGGCAGGTTCGAGGTTTAGAGGTACAGGAGGAGAGTGTGCTTCAGATACTGTGTACTCTGGATGTCAGTAAAGCTTTGGGACTGGATTCTATTTCACCATTTTATTTCACCACGAGTTTTGAGAGAATGTGCTAGGGAACTGACAGCCTTTAACCTGAGTTTTCAATGAAAGTTATGGCTGTGGGAAAGGTGCCCAGTGTTATATCGTTTGTTATGCTATCTATCTAAATAAATCCTATCAACTGTGCCATTTGTTATAACTTCTTCTTCTTATTTATTTTAACTCTTTAATTATTTTTATCCTTTTATCTTTATATTCTCGTATATCCTTCCCTTTTAACTTTTATTCTATACTTATTTTTCCCTTTTATAACAAGCAGTTCTTTGGCCTCTCTATAGTTTAACCATGTGTAGGTTACTTAATGTTTAGGGCTTTGTCCTTGTATGGGACGTGACCATTAACATATCTTCTGAGACAGTCCACCCGATAAGCATTGACAAATTTATATTTTAACTGCACCAGTCAATACCGAGGATAGATGAGACTCTTATCCAGGATGGCTCTCTCAGAATGATACACAGTAATTAAACTATAATAAAATTTAATCTCTGTCCACTAAATTCTTACATGCAGTCGTGGTCCGCTTTGTTTAATCATACACGTGGGTTCTTCCCACTAAGTTCGATAGTAATTTTATGAGTAGCTGTTTGAATTCATATACTAAATCAGATCAGGTAGGTATTAAGAAACATATTTATTAATAAAAGAAATTATACAAGTAAGCATTACTACTAAGTAATCTGAATCATTCTCAAGTAAGATCTTTGGTTCAATACTACTAAACAAAATACATGAACAAACTTGCTTGGAACCACACATCTATATGCAACTTAACATTATCTAATTAACACTTATCACACTTTCTACACTCACGTGGTCACTAGTTATATTATTTAACACATTACTACTAATTCATACAAATAAAAAAAAAAAAACATGGCCTTTCTAGACAGACAGTTCTCAAACAAGATGGGCCTATGCCAAGTTGTAGACAGTTCTATAAAATAAGTCTCTACACAAAATGTTCTTTAGAAAGCACACAATTCCTCAACTGAAAAATATATCACAAGAGTCTACATTACCGTCCCTTGGTATGACACTCGTTCCTTTCTTTTTGCCTTGTCTAGAACATCAAGGCTTCTTCTCGGTCTGCTATTCGTTTGGTCATCTACTGCAAACTGTACGACTGGATTCTCCGTGGGAAGGACGATATGGCTCAGGAGCTCAGCCAGAACAGAAGGCATCTATTTGGTTCTTCCGTCGCACGATATAACACATCTATCCTAGTCCAAGGAAATAGCTAGCCCTACTTGGTACACTGCGACAGATGCCTCATACCTCCCACGGCCACCTGGAACTTCTCCGTAGGTGCAGACTGGACCAACGTCCGAGCGATCGGGAAACCGGAACCAAAAAAGCTCCGAGTGAGGGGTTGCTTGACCTTTTTGTTTTCTTTCTCTTCTTGGCATTTCGCGGCTATCGCGATGCCCGCCAACGCGGTCACATGGGTTTACGTCACGGCGTCCAGCTCCCTCTATTACATCGCACGTGCGCTTGTGTTTTTCTTGGAAGGCGCTCTAGTTTCTCTTTCTCATAACTTCTCCCCCCCCCCCGGTATACGTAACACTGGACGGTCAAAAGGTGACCCTTGGACTCTGGCTTACAGATTTTGCTACCTTATAATGCATGACATGGGGTTCTTAAATAAATTTAACACTTTAATTAATTTCTTTATATGACCCTTATGCATAACAGGTTAGGTCTTACAATTTTCTTTCATTTGTTATACAATTTCATACTCCTATTTTAGTGTTATATACATAAAATTACCTTTCTAGTATATAGCCAACACACCACATTCTCTGCCTATATTTAAATAAAGTTGTTCCTGAATAATTCATGTTAAATCTTCTTTCTTAGTTTATTCAGGACACAACACCAGAGAATGGAAGGAAGGTAAGATAGTGCAATTGCATAAGGGTGGTAACAGACTGGAAGTGTCTAATTATAGGCCAGTTTGTGTGTCATCAGTAATTGTTAAGATCTTGGAGAAAGTAGTGAGCAGATGAGGGTAATGTTATCTGTGAGAGTCAACATGAATTTGTGAAAGGGCGCTCTTGTTTTAGCAATATGCTAGCCTTGTATAATAAAGTTACAAGAACATTAGATGAGAGAAAGGCATATACTGCAATTTTCTTAGACTTAGCGAAGGCATTTGACAGGGTGCCATATGATAAGCTGATATTTAAGTTGCAGCACATGGGTCTGGATGTCAGATTGGTTAACTGGATTCAGGATTGGCTGTCTGATAGGTATCAGAGAGTTGTGTATGGTGGAGCAGTTTCAAGGAGGCAGAGGGTTACAAGTGGGGTCCCACAGGGCTCAGTACTAGGACCTATATTGTTTAACCTTTATATCAATGACATTGCCAGTGGATTACAAGGGGATATTCAGTTGTTTGCGGAATGATGCGAAGCTCGGAAGGATTATTAGTAATAGTGCAGATGTGGTAGCCCTGCAAGGGGGTGTCAGTTTAATGAAGCAAAACGTAAGGTCTTGAGGTTTGGGAAACATCGATGGGATGCTGCATACTCTATGGGAGGAGTTATAGTGGAGGAAGTAGGGGAGACAAGAGATCTGGGGTTGATGATTGATAGAAACCTGAAATTTAGGGGACATATTGCAAAGGTGGTGAAGGTAACACAGAGGATTGCTGCAATTATGAGAAGGACACTGACCTGCAGAGATAAAAGGGTTATCATTCCGTTGTATAAGTCTCTGATCAGACCACACTTGGACTATTGTTCTCAGATTTAGTCCCCAGGATTTGAAGGGGATAAATTAACTGTGGAATGGGTACAAAGACAGATGACAAAGATGGTTTCAGGACTGTACAATTTTTGTTATGAGGATCGGCTGAGGGAATGTGGACTGCAGAGTTTGGTGGATAGAAGAAGGATAGGTGATATGATTGAGACTTTTAAACTATTGAGAGGTGGTTACAGGGTTGACACTGGGGAGTTCTTTTGCTTGGTTGAACAGCGGGAAGGAGTGATGACAAGAGGCCATCCCTGGAAGTTACGAAAGGAAACTATGAGCAAGAGGTTGAGGAGTGGTTTCTTTGCATGAAGAGTGGTTGAACCATGGAATGCATTGCCTGATGGAGTGGTGAGAGCGAGAATGGTCAATGAGTTTAAGGAGTGGTATGATAGACTTTGTGTTTCTTAGGGGGGGGGGACCTCCCCTCAGTGAGTCTTGACAGACTTTATGTTCTTAGAAAGGACCTCCCACAATGAGTCTTTTGACTCCATGGAGGCCTGAATAATAATAATAATAATAATAATATTTTGTAACAGGAATTTAGAATACTTATACCTATATAATTTTTAGGGTCATCTCTACTACCTTTTTAATAAAGACCAAGGTTTGCTTGATGTAATCCTCCATTAAAACCATATAACTGTAGCATTTTGAATAGCTTCTCTCTTGGCAACTTGTCATATACCTTTTCGAGATCTACAAAAATTAAATGCAGATCTTTGTTATATTCCCATTATTTCTCACCAATCTGTTGTAAAGTGAAAATCTGATCCTGACAGCCTCTATTTGGTCTGAATCCATCTTGTTCTTCACCAAGCTTCTCTTCCACAATCCTTCTCAACCGTTTCTCAAGTATACTTACATATATCTTACCAGGAACACTCAGTGATAAAATACTTCTGCAATTCTCACATTCAGTTTTATTTCCCTTTTTATATATGGGTACTATGAGAGCTCTACTTCAATCATCTGGAATTCATCCCTCTGTACAGTACTTCTGAACTATGCAGTGCAGCTACTGTAAGACTTTTATACCTCCATACTTGAGCATTTCTGGTTGAATATCATCTACTCCTGCTGCATTTCCAGATTTTAGGCTTTTGATGGCTTTTTCTACTTCAAGTATGGAAATGTATTCCTGACTGCATGCCTGGTGATTGTCTTTTACCACTGTGCTGTCATCACTGCTTGTTTCATTTAGCAATTTTTCAAAGTAATTACTCCATACTTCAAGGATATCTTTTTCTCCTGTTTTCATGTCACTTTTATCATCTCTAATTCCTTTTACAGCCCTCTTCTCTATTTCTGAGCTTCTTCAACAACCTCCTGAATATCTTGCCATCTTATTAGTTTGTTATTTAAAATTCTGCTATATAATTTGTAACTGGAATTTAGAATACTTATACCTCTATAATTTTTAGGGTCATCTCTACTACCTTTTCTAAAGATAGGATCATAACTGCTTTTTTCCATTCTATGAAGGTGGGGGGGAGAGGATTTACTAGTTGAATAGATTTTATTTAAAAATAATAGGAATCTTTCTTTGAACTTCATTCCTGCATATTTATATAATTCTGAACTTATCTTCTTCAGGTGATTTTCTGTTTCTTGTTTCTTTTAGGCTGATTTCTAATTCTTCTTTAGTTATTTCCTTTTCATTAAATGTTTGCCAGTTATCATTTTTAAAATATTAATCTATCTGCAATTCTGTATAGAAATTTAGAAATTCTTCTCATTTTAATTCAGTATTTAATTTTATGTTTTCTTTAGTATCTGTACTTAAGTGTTTCAAAATCTTATATACATTGGGTCTTATTTTATATAAATTGCGTTCTAAATTAGAACAAAATTTGTTCCATGATTCTCTGGCTTTTTCTGACTACTCTTTTAGTTATTGCTCTTATTCTTTTATAGTTTATTTTCATCTTCTAATCTTTTACTGCTTAACCATTTATGATAGGCTTCTTTTTTCATTTTGATTATTTCTTTGATTGTATAATCCCATATCTTCAGTTTTTTATTTTTATTGAATTTTTTGGTCTTTCCTAAGCTTTCATTTGCTGCTGTATTTAGTATCATTTTTATATTAAGCCATTTTATTTCTATTTCTTCATTTTGTTTTATTTTATCCAGATATTGGTTAATTCTTTGTTCATACAGCCACTATATATTTCTGTCATTTAATAATCTAGTTTTATAAACAAATGTTTTAAATTTTATTTCTGTTCTTGTTATTTGTAGCCATTTAGGCAGTAATCTTAATTTTGATTTAACAAGGAAGTGGTCACTACTTATTTCATATCCTCTGTGAATTCTAACATATAAAGTGAATCTTTAATGTCTTTTCATTTAAGATAAAATAATCTAATGTTGATTTCCATTCTCTTGCTGCACAAGTATTATGTATGTCTTTATGTTTATAGAAATAATTCATTACAATCACATGTAACTAAAGAAGAATTCATTACATGTAATTCATTACAAATATCATCATCATCATCATCATCAAATTCCTGCCATGTACCCTCAAGGGGTGTACAGGATATGATAGTACTACATGAAAAAATTACATCATTATTAGTTTCCTATCTACAATTTTCCTCCAAATGAGTCTGTTACTTGTCAAGACTCTAACATTATCAGATCTTATATTTCTATCATCTAAGGCACTTTGTACCGTATCAATCCACCTATATCTTGGTCTTCCTCTGTGTATGATAATTCTATGGTGACTACATATTCCTAATTAAATACTGTTAATAAAGAAAGTCATGCTGCCTGAAACCATTAGTGAAATAACAAATACTGAGTCAAATAAAGGAAGGCAAATAAGATGCAATCTATGGCCTAGAGATCAGGTTAGCAAGAGATACAATCATGAATGGAGAAATAATAAAAATAAAATAAAATAAATATTAAGCAATTGTAAAACCTCACATGAAATGTTGTTGTATTATGTTTGTTTTTACAAGTTTTACCTAAAATGAAAACAGTATAAAAGATTATCAATGTTTATATAATTACTAAATTCTCTTTGTATGTAATAATTTTGTTACGAAACTTTGTGTTATTCAAATTGGTGTCGAGTGAGTTGTAACATCAGGATATCTTGTGGTTAACTTGACTCCGAAATAGGAATCTCAAGAGATATGCACTTAAGAATGTCATAAATACAGAGTGTGAATGAGAGTAAAAGAAATCAAAGGTAAATAACAGATAAGCCATAATAGAGTTATAATAAAAGGTGCACATAAGATAAGATATAGTATAACAAACATGGTGCAGACAGCATAAAAATAAAGTTATTACACCATAATGACCTAATGAAAATCCAGTTCTTCAATATCTTACTAGGTGCAAGAATTGAGATATAAAAGCTCTTGTTTCAGGAAGGGAAGCATCTTTTTCGTCCCTGGGATCATCACCATTTAAGGCCTACTATCGATCGTCGGTGTGTCTCACATGAGGAGATCCACAGATGTCATTACTGAGAGCTCGGTGGTAAGGAAAAAGGTTCATCGGCAAGAAGGAAATTCATCAACGGAAAAGGGAATTGCATTCGGCTGAGGTCATACGCATTGTCCAGTAAGGGAACTCTGAGGATAAAAGGAAACTGGCGACCAGGACAAAGAAATTGGCAGGAAGGACGAAATAGGTAGACAACAAAAAGAAAAAGAACATTATCACTCAGACAAAGAAATAAATAAGGACTGTCTTGCAAGAATGAATGAATTCTATGGACATTAGCTTGTTGTTAGTTCCCAGGAGAAAGTATAATAACTTCCAGATAATTCAAGCGATGTGTGTCTGTTCCTTATTCAGTAATGTCATGCTGTTTATGATACTTTCAAATTAGTACCTAAAATAAGAATCAATGGACTGTTATCTATAGTGAGCCTTAATTAATATTAACTGAGCTCATGCTTGTCGTGTCTAAGTGCTTATAAGTAGAATTGTCTTGTAATTTTACGAAACTGTAAATGAGATACGAGAAAGAATTGTGAGTGATTTAGGAAACTTAAGTTCAAGATAGAGTCTCACAGAATTGTCTAAGATTGTTTTTTGTGCCTATGTTTAACCACCTTACCAGCCATTATGGATCAAATACGCATTCTCAAAAGTTTCGTATCCATCATATATTTCAATGTAATATCAATGGTATTACAATTTTAATATGCACTTCGCATCCATGGCAACTTGAACGTATATATATATATACGTCCTGGCTGGTAGTGTGGTTAAGAGTTAGATTAAACTTTGTCATTTCTAAGTGTTTTATGGCTTATCTGTTATTTACCATATTTTCTGGTGTATAAGATGCACTTTTTTACCTTAAAAATTCATCTTAAAAATGGGATGCATCTTATATAATGAAAGTAAAGATTGTTTCCTCTTTTCAAAGTCATACGCACTCCCTTTTATGTTCCAAGATCTTTGTAGGCGGTTAATGGTGCAATCAAATTGATGCATGACCTTCACGTGACTTCTAGCGCGTCATTGGCTAAGAACGGGGAGTCCCTATTCAAGTTTCATAATATCTTATCCGAGTAATCAGTTACTGATGTTTATCAGTATTGAGTTGACGTGTTGAGATATTTTGTGTTCAGTTTGATATTTCCACGTAGATTTTAGTGATGGAAAAAAACAGGCGACATTCATATACTTCAAGTTACAAATTGCAGGTTGTAAAATATGTGGAAGAACACGGGAATAGGGAAGCTGAAAGATATTTTGGACCTCCGCCTACAGAAAAAGTTTTTTTCAGGTTTTTTCCAGAAAATTGTATTAAATTTCTTGGGTGCATCATATACATAGGAGCGTCTTATACACCGGAAAATATGGTACCTTTGATTTCTTTTACTCTCATTCACACTCTGTATTTAATGTATTTATGACATTCTTAAGTGGAGATAAAATAAAAGTTATTCCCCTTTTCCTCTGACCAATATTTTTGTGTCAGTCATGACTAACTTACTAACTAGCATAATTTAATTTCCTTACCCTTACTTGGTCAGATACATCCAGGTTTATAGTTTTGGGGATTAGTGCACTGACAAATCAGCCACTCTGTGTTGCTTCCAAAATTTAATGAAGCTCGAAAAATATTTTACAAAGTTTAATCTAACTCTTTTCTGCACCTTTTATTATAGTGAACCTTAATATTAATTAAGGCTCACTATAATAAAAAGTGCAGATAAGATGAGATATAGTAATAAGATGAGATGAGATAAGATAAGATGAGATGAGATAAAATAAGATAAGATGAGATGAGATGAGATATAGAAACTGTAAATGAGATACGAGAAAGAATTGTGAGTGATTTAGGAAACTTAAGTTCGAGATAGAGTCTCACAGAATTGTCTAAGATTGCTTTTTGTATATTTGTATTTTGTATAACAAAAATGGTGCAGACAGCATAAAAATAAAGTTATTACACCATAATGACCTAATGAAAACCCTTCAATATCTTACTTCGCTGGTTGAAAGTTTTACTGGAAACATATCAACCGGTGATTTTTTTTATTCTAAAAACTGTGAGTCTCACCACAGTTATTACCAAGAACTACATACATAATACACAATGACTAGGTTGGGGAATATTCTGGCATTAACACTGTGTTCCAACATAAACATGTGAACAAATTAACATGGAGGGAGGCCACAAAAAATAAAAAACATCTTTTAATGACAATATTATTGTTTATAGTGATATCTTCATTTGGTTCCAAACACCAGAGTATATAGGGGATTTGAAATCAAAAATGATCACCATTTAGTTTTCTCAGGGGATAAAAAATCAACACTGTACTGAAAATAAAAATATATAGAAAAGTCTTAAAAAGAATGAAAAACCGAAAAGCCTTCAGAAGTGAAATGCTGACTCGAGCATGCAAACAAAAATCTAAAGAAAATAGTCACTAATTCACAAATGCACATGGTGAAATTTTACTGAAAACAAACCATGAGAAAACTTTGGTAAGAATACAGAACATAAAGGTCGAGAATTTCATAAAACATTTCAGAGGATGAAAAAGCTTCAAATGAAGGAAAGAGCATGTAAAAAGAGTGACAGATGTGATGAAAAACATTCAACAGGAAAGTAATCAGAAATACATATCAATACCTGAGTTAGAAAAGCCATCAGAAACCTGAAAAGACAGCTGAAGATATTCAAAATGCTCAAATGTTGATGTACAAAGATATAACAGTGCCCGCACTAGATAATTCAAAAGGTAAGGTCAAATCCCAGATGACTGGGGCTCTCACAGTACCATGCAGAAAAAGGAAATTATACCAAAATATGAGAATTACATATGAATTTCTCTAATTACTGTTCTATGTAAGATTTAAGAAAGAAAACTTAACGAGAGGTCAAGAAAATTGTGGAATACAAACCTCAAGAAGAAAAAAATGGCTTCAGACTAAACATAGATTATCAGGATCAGCCTGCACAATAACACGTACAGTTGTGAAATCATAAGAGTAAAAACAAGGATCTGTAATGTTAGTAGATTTGGAAAAGCCATATGACAAGGTGCCAGACAGACTGACTGTTTAAAATTGCTGCAATTAATATGATGTAAATGGAACATTATACTAAGCAACATAAGTTGCAAGTCAGCAGTTAGAATGAAGGATGCACCAAAGTTGGTCTGCTATAAAACCGCACACTACTGCCACCTGGATCACATTATTGAAGAATGGCATTAAATCTGATATCGAATTGAGATGCTGACTTCGGCTCTTTACTTTACGTAGATGAGTTAATACAAGGTCTAGCAGACTGTAAAGAGACAAAATTCATATAAAATTATGTATTCAATTAATCATCAAGAGTCTCCATAGCTTCAAGATTCTCTGACTAAATTGAATAGCTGTTGTAATAGATATGGTATGAAGGTCAGCAATAAAAAGACAAAGACAATGAAAATAGGCAGAATCATTGAAAATGTCAACTGTGTTGTGAATGGAGAACCTGTGGAACAAGTAAAACATTTCAGCTATTTAGGCACGATTTCTACTGAAGATGGTAAATTAAATATAGAAATAGACAACAGAATAAGTAAAGCTGGTATGGTGGGAAGTCAATTGAATAAATTCATATGGAATAAGAGAGAAATTAGTCGGAACACTAAATTAGCTGTGTACAAGACAGTGTTCAAACCAGTTTTAACTTATGGATCTGAGAGCTGGGTCAGAAGTAAAACACTTGACCAAAGACTAGAGACCACAGATATGAGAGCCCTGAGAAAGATTATAGGCGTGAACAGATGGCATCAATGGCAATATCATATTAAAAACGAGGATATTAGGAAAGAACTTGACATTGTCAGCATCCAGGAATGTGTTAGCAGAGCTAATCTCAGGTGGTATGGTCACTTAAACAGAATGGGCGAGGAAAGATTAGCAAAACAAGTGTTCTCTGCCAGGTTGGCAGCAAAACGACCCAGAGGAAGACCAAGATATAGGTGGATTGATACTGTACAAAGTGCTTTAGACGACAGAAATATAAGATCTGATAATGTTGGAGTCTTGACAAGTAACAGACTGATTTGGAGGAAAATTGTAGATAGGAAATTAATAATGATGTAATTTTTTCATGTAGTACTATCATATCCTGTACACCCCTTGAGGGTACATGGCAGGAATTTGATGATGATGATGATGATGATGAGTCTCCATAGCTCAGGTTGATATAGACAAAGCCCTCTGGTTGGAAAGACCTGGGTTTGATTCCCATCCGTAACGTGAGGAACCTTTATCTGGTCTCTTTCGATGAAAGGTGAGTTAGCCGGTCCCATACGGAGGTAGAGGGTTTTTTTCACCCAGAAACTCAGGTTTTTCGTCCCCCAGAACAGGCAAATTGGCCCTATAAACACAATGGATTGCAGTCAGGAATACTAAGATGGGAATATTGAGATGGTGCTGTACCTCCCAGTAAAAGGGCTCACAGCCATGGTATCATCATACAAAATAAATAAATAAAATTAATCATCTGATACATCGTGTTCACCTTCATAGTGCCACCCTAAGTCCAAAATGCACTGGTTCCAACGTTCCTAACACGTGGTATAACAGAACTAGAAATCCTCATCTGTTAACGCGTTTATTCCCTTTGGATGTTTTCTAGTTAAACGGAAACCTTTCATCTTGTTATTGAGCTTGGGGGAAAAGAAAAAAGTCACATGGAAACAAATCGATCAAGTAAGGTGGCTGCTCCAACATTGGAATGCATTTTTAGCTAAATACTTGTGAATTAACAATGTAGAATGAGATGGCGCATTGTCATGATGCAAGATCCAATCATTCACAATCTCTGGATGAATCAGTAAGATACATTTTTGCAACTGTTCAAGGATTTCTTTGTAGTAAATTTGATTGACAGTCGCTCCAGGAGATACAAATTCTCAATGGACTGGGGCATGGCTATCAAAAAAGATGACAATCGTGGTTTTTGTTTTGGACTTGCTCATGCATGCTTTCTTCAGTCTTGGAGAATTTTCCATGTGCCACTCTGAAATTTGGTATTTTGTTTTGAGATCATTCTCAAAAATCCAGCTCCTTCCCAGTAATAACATGATCTAAAAAATTGGATTCAGTTTGAAATCAGTCCAGAATTTCTGTGAAACATTGTGGTGGTGATCTTTTTCATTATCACTGAGATTTTTGGAACCATCTTCGCATTTCCAAATCTTCAGTCAAAATCTTGTGAACAGTGAAATAATTAATATGAAATTATTTGGAGCATTTAAATGTATATTTTCTCAGATGCAGTGTCATACTCACTTTATGTTGTTGTTCATTCTTGTTAAGACAGGCTGCCCTGCAAGTTGCTCATCTTTTGTGCTTTTTCTCACCTCCAAAAACATCTTGCGACATTTAAACACTTGAGCATGTTATAAAGAATCATTACCATACGCTTGCTTAATTTTATTGAATATTTTGGTAGCAATGTCATTCAGTTCAACACAAAAGTTAATCAGATAATGCTGTTGAAGATTTTGCTTCTCCATTTTCATGATGAACATACCAGACATACACTTACTTAAAACATAATAACTCACAGATATTTAGCATGAATGTTCACTATAATATACATCGTTGTCAGTTCAACAGTGCTGCCTGTCGCAATAAAAAAAATCTCATTACTTTTCTGCTAGACCCCTTTCTCTTAAATAAATCCAGTACAAGTCTTCAAGACTTTAACTCAATGAATAAATAACAAATCTGGCATGAAAATCAGCAATAAAAAGACAAAAACTATGAAAACAGGTAAGAACATTGAAATCAGCTGTGTGCTGAATAGGAAACCTATACAAAAAGCAAAATTCATTATTAAAACTTATAGAAACAACTACCGTGTTATAGTAAAACTTCAGTTTAATATAAACTAAAATAATCACTCAACATTTCGACCTTCATATCAAGGTCATCATCTGGAGTATACACATATATATATACAAAGAAACAAGCTATATTACAATCTAATCTTAAGCTCTTCAAGTTTTCCATTGAATATTGGCAACTCTTAGTGGCCACCATCTATACTGTTTTGTTCTAATTTATATGAGTAATTATGTAAGAGCATGTTGCTTTCTATCTTATTACCTTGATGGACGTGCTTCATTCAATATTTCTCCATGAGTGCAGGTCATAAAGATGCCATCAACGATCTCGATCTTGAGCCTTTTTCTTTCATGTTATACCCACAGATTTCACTAATGGGTCTTCCCATCTTGCAGGTGGTCTTTCTGGTTTTCTCTTTATTCTTGGTTGCCAATTGAGTATTCTGTTATTCCTGAGTCTGGCTATATGGCTTGCCCATCTCATCTTGCTTTTGTATACTGCAATTACCACATCTTTTACACCTGATCTCTCTCTCTCTCTCTCTCTTAGTTCTGTATTTCTAACATGTTCCATTTTGCTGATGTTACAAATCCTATGTTCTATTGCACGCAGAGTTATCCTAAGAGTCTTTTCTTCTTTTCTTGGTGTGTTCCATGTTTCTGATCTGTATGTGAGTGATGGAAGAATATAACTATTAAATAGTTTTGCCTTCGCAGAGATGTCAAGATTTGGTCCATGAGTAAGTGATCCAAATCTTGACATCTCTAGTTTATGTCTCTTAATAATTTGTAATCAAAGAGATAATAACAATAACATGATTCTAGCTTTAATGTAGTAAGGTTTTTTTTTTCACCAGAGGTCAGGCCAGGAGTTGTAACAGTTGACCAAATTACTGTAACGTTAGCATACCATGTAGATTGTAACATAGCCTGTTTTCTTTGTGTGTGTGTATACATGTGTGTGTGTGTACTACAGATGATGACCTTGATATGAAGGTTGAAATGTCGAGTGATTATTTTGATTTATATTAAACCGAAGTTTTACTATAACATGGTAGTTGTTTCCATAAGTTTTAATACTGAATGCTGATCATCATGTAAACCATGAAGGAAAAGAATAACAATAAAAACATTTCAGCTATTTACACACGATTTTTAGTAAGGTTGACAAATTAAATATGGAATAGACATCATCATCAACTTACTGATATGTAACCTCAAAGGGGTATACAGGATATTATGATACAACATGAAAACGTTATATAATTATTAACTTCCTATTAACAATTTCCTCCAAATTAATCTATTATCCATAAAAACTTCAATATTATCAGACCTTATATTTCTGTCTTCTAATCATATTCTTACTGTATCAATCTACCTAAATCTTCCTCTTCTAGGCATTTTTCCTGTCATCCTGGCAAAAAAAAAAATAATAATAATACTTGTTTTGCTAATCTTTTCTCTCTCATTTCTGTTTATGTTATGTAACCATACCACTTGAAATTAGTTCTACTCATATATTCCCAAATGATAACATTGTCTAGTTCTTTCCTAATATCCTACTATATGATCTTATGATCTTATTATCAGATGATAATATGATCATATTATCATCTATACTATGATCATCATAATACTCTTATGATCTTTCTCAGAATTCTCAGATCTAGGATTTCCAGTTTTTGAAAGAGTTTATTTCTGACCCAGCTCTCAAATCTATATGTTAAAATTGGTTTGAACTCGGTCTTATAAACAGCAAGCTTAATGTGCTGACTATTTTCTCTCTTATTCCATATAACTTTAGACAGTTGACTTCCTACCATACCTGCTTTGTTAATTCTGTTGCCTATTTTCAAATTCAATTTGCCATCTTAACTAAAAATTGCATCTAAATAGCAGAAATCTTTTTTTACTTTTCTGTAGGTTATTCATTCAGGATGCAGTTGAGATTTTCAATGCTTCTACTTATTTTCGCTGTGTTTGTCTTTTTGTTGAATTTGATATTTGGTATTATACCAAATTTATTACAGCAGTTATGTATTTAGTCAGCAAATCCTCCAGACCTGCACTAGTTTTTTTTTTTTCAGAAGTAAACTCATCTGCATAAAAAGCTGAGATTAACATCACCAATTTTGATATCAGGTTTGATGCCACTTTCCTTTATAATATGATTCATATAGATGATGAATAATAGTGGAAATAATGAGCACCTCTTGTCTCAAACCTCATTTAACATCAAACCATATTCCTGTACATCATTCAAATAGAATGCTGACTTACAACTCAAATATACACTATCTATTGTTCAATATAAAGTCCAATTCACATCATCAAACTCTAGCATTTTGAGCAACTCTTGGTGACTTTTCACATGCCTTTTCCAGATCTACGAAACTTAGATACAGATTCTTGTTACATTCCTACAATTGCTTAACTATTTGCTTAATCGATCCCGAATGACATCTATTTGTCCTGATTCCAGCTTGTTCTTCTCCAATCTTCCCTTCCAAAATTTTTTAGCCTTTTCTTTAGTGTACTTGCATAAATCTTATCAGGAACACTCAGTCAGGAAATTTCTCTATAATTCTCATGTTCAATTTTATTTCCCCCTTTTTATAAATGGATACTATAAGAGCTCTATGCAAATCATCTGGAATTCAAGCCTCTGACCAGGACTTCTGAATCATACAATACAGCCAGTGCAAAACTTTTATACCTCCATATTTGAATATTTCTAATCAAATATCTATCCAGCTGCCTTTCCACATCTCAAGTATTGATAATTACTCCTGATTACATTCATCTTCAATGTTTTCTGCCACCCTGCTGTCATTATTTGTTTCATTTAGCAATCTTTCAAAGCAATTACTACAGACATCTACACATTGATGTCACCTTTATCATCTCTGATTCCTTTTACAACACTCTTTCCTCCTTTTTCAAAGCTTTTTAACAACCTCCAGAATCCTTTCTGTCACCTTTCTGATATTTATCTTCTATGTTATTATCAAAGCCTTCCAGTGACTTTTCATTAGTTACTTTTGATATGCTTTCTTCTTTCCCCCTGACTACCTCTTTATTCCTGATTCCACCGTGAATTTCAGATTTTTCTATTCTTGCTGACTTCACCACATGCCCTCTGGCTGAATCAGTCAATGCATTTTTTTTTTTAGGCTCTGCCACTGAATCTCCAATGTTTGGGTCTTGTTTTCAAATTCTTTAATTTTGTTATGATTAACATTTGTGTATTTAATTTTACAGTTCACCTCTGAAAGCTGTTCAAACTTTGATTCATTTTAAAACTTTCTTACACACTTTTCTTTTCAATATGACATTCAATTTTATCCTGCTCAAAACTAAATAGCAATCACTTCCAATTTCAAATCCTCTATATCCTTGTGTCCTGAACTAGTGGGAAAACATCACTATCAACAATAATGTAATCAATGAGACTTTTCTTATTTCTTGCATCTTCGTTCCAAGTGAATTCGTGCACATCTTTAAGTCAGAACATGGCATGATTAATAACTAATCCAAGCAGTGAACAGAAATCTAGCAGGTGCTTACCATTATTATTATTATTAGTTTTGCTCTTTTCTCCAAATTTTCCCTAAACATTTGTACATGTATGGTAATCATTTCTTACTATGCTGTTTATCCAACAAGACATTTCCTTTTTTCTTTATTTTAGCTGCCTTCTCTAATTACTTGATATATTCCTCCACTTCTTCCTTATTAGAACCCTAACCTCCTATGGAACCATAGGCATAAATAATTCTTATTGTTCAGTTACCAATTCTGACATCAGCCCATATAATTGGTCACCTCTACTTAATATTGTCTGCAATTCTATAAAATTATTCTCATATTTAGTTTTCAATACTATTGCTACCCCTTCTTTTCCCTTCAACAGAATTAGGTAAATCTGGTATGGTAAGTCAACTAAATAAACCTATATGGAATAAGGGGGCAGTCAGTCAAGAATACAATATAGTATTTAATACAATTTCAACTTAGGGATCTGAGAGATGTGTTAGAAATAAAAAAATTGATCAAAGACTAGACATTACAGATATGAAAGTCATGGAAAAAATCAGAGCAGTGAACAGATGCCAGAAGTGGCAGAATCAGAAAGGAATGTATCAGAATTAGGCTATCTGAGCAGAGTTAATCTAATATGGTCACTTAAAAGAAAAAGAGCAAAACAGGTATTTCATGCAAAGATGAAGGTGAAATAAAGACCCAAAATACAGAAAATGAAGACCCAGATTAATCTGGAAGAAATCTTTTGATAGAAAGTTATTATTAATGTAAACTTATCATGCCATATTATCATAGTATCCTGCGCAAATAGTATCCTTATCATAGTATCCTGCATCAAATTTCTGATATTTACCCTTTAAGGGTAAATATCAGAAATTTGATGATAACAGAATTAATAACTAAAATAGTATGGCTTTAAGGTCTCAAAGGTTAAAACTTCCAGGTACAGTTAATCCATTAAATGCTCTTCTATTTATTAGTTAAAAACCAAATATGGCGACTGCAGAAAAAAAAAAAACAGATAGATTTATCCTTGAAAAAATTTTAAGGCGATATATATTTGATCCATTTTGGCCAGCAGGAAGGTTAAATAATATTTCTTAATAATTATTATGGAAATATGATCAAATCATAACAATAATGATAATAATAATAATTTATTACCTTGATGTAACCTATTTATTTGTGGACGTCGATTTGCTCCACCATATACACAGGTGCTTCTGATCTGTGAATATTTTTCAAAAACAGAACTAACCTCACCAATCTGTTGAGCGAGTTCCCGAGTTGGAGCAAGTACAAGTACCTGTCAAAGAAGGTTAATATTAACATAAAATTAATATTCATAAAGTACACTACCATTAAATGGTTTTAGATTAATTTCAGAACTTACTTTCTGATGCTACAAATTAAATTGTGGCAATGAATTAATAGTAAAATACAGTATACATGCAACTTAATTATAACAAAAGATTCACTATAACAAACTATGGACAAGACCAGGCCTAATTCCTGTAAATCCAATGGTGTTTTAATAGTGAAGAATTTAAGGAGACACAACACATGTGTTAGAATAATTGCAATCATTAGGAAAACATACATATGTACAGGATACAAGCTACATGACAATACCCTATACAAAAGTAAGGTGAATCTAAATGTTTGTTAATTATTTACCCTAGCCTGACCTCTGGAAAAAAAAAAAAAACTACATTAAACAAAGTGTAACCACACTAAGGGCTTGTATGTAACTGTGGTAAGTGTTTTGTTTTCAAAGTGTTCTGTGAAATTTAGCTAAAGAGGGGTACTATTAATTGCAGTACTATTAATCTGTTGGTATACTTTTTTTTGCCAAGTAAAGTACCCTTCCCATCAGTTTTTCAAATCACTCTCCCTCCCCCCTTCTCCTGGACTGACTTATGCTAATGTTAGAAGTTTAATAGAGTGTCAAACAGCACTAGGAAAAGATGTAAAATAGTTATGGAGACAACTACCGTGTTTGAATAAAAACTTTAGTTTAATATAACTAAAATCTACATTTGATGTTTCGACCTTTATGTCAAGGTCATCTTCTGGAGCATACAACCATACACAGACAACAAGCTACACTACAATCAAACTGGTTTGTTAGAGTTACTGACCAACCACTACAACAATTGTTGGCCTGACCTCTGGTGAAAAAAAAAAAATAAATATATAAAATAAAATAAAATAAAAATAAAAAAATTATACATCAATGCTAGAATACTATTATTAGTGTTATCTGTTGGTTGTAGAAATACACTGGGCGCAACAACAAGTTTATGTATCTATCTATATACATATATTAAATCATGATTATAAATGTACATTCCAGCCAGTTGGTATGGAATGGTTTCTAATACTAGCTGAAGATTGGCTAGAGTCCTGACTTATGCTGGATCGTATATATTAGGTAGGCTGAATGTGTGCCATCCAGATCCTTGGAATTTTCATGCCATCTTTGTTGTTGATATTTGGGTGGTTTATCAGGATTTTGCAGGCATCCTTAAATTTCCTTTCATACCAGGTTTTTGTATGGTGTAAAGAGAGGGTGCTTTTCCAGTTGATTTGGTGTAAGGTGTTGAGCATGTGATCTGAGAGGCCTGCTTCACCATAATGGTTATATTTAATGTGTTCTTTCTTACATATAGGGATTGTCCGTCCTGTTTCACCAATGTATGGTAAGTTACAGGTGCAGCAGATGCAACAGACTCCAGGATGTGCCAATGGGAGGAAAGGATCCTTAAAGGAGCTGAATATGGTTTTAAGTTTAGTGGGTGGCTTGAAGGTGGCATTGAGGTTATAATGCTGTAGGATTCTGTTGATTTTTTCTGATAACCCTTTAATGTATCGGATGGCTATGGTTTAACTGTAATCTAGATTCGTTTTTGTTGTTGTTTTATGGAGTATTTTATGAATAGTATTTTTGTTATAGCCATTATTTACGAATGTGTTGCTGATGATTTTTAGATCTTTTTTTCTCCCTCTTTTACCTTGCGGTGTTGAGGGTTAGTTAATCATCGGACCTCAAACTGATCACAGGTTAAGGTTGTCAGCCCTATGCACTGGTGTATCCTATGTCCGTAGTGTTGAGTTCTCAAGGCAGGTTTGCCTGCTTTGCAGGATGAAAAACCCAAGGATAAACTGGGGAAAAAACCTACTGTCCATGCACAAGAGGCTAACATGGCTATGGCTGAGGAAGATCCTTCAGCTCCTCACATCACCGATGGTAATCGAACCTAGGACACTCCTTCCCCAGGCATATGGTTGCGAAAATTGAATTTCATATTGTAAAGGAAAACATGTAATACAGTTATAAAGTGAACTGTAGACCAAAATACACAAACATTATTCAAGAAAAAATGAAAGAGTTTGAGAACAGGAACAAACCTTGGAGATTCAGTGGCAAGTCCTGAAGAAAACGTTGATTCAGCCAGAGAGGCATGTGGTGAGGTTGTCTGCAAGGATAAAAAAATCAGAACTCCATGGTGGACACAGGAAGATAAAGATGTAGTGAAGCAAAAGAAGAAAACATATCAGAAATTCTTGGCTAATAAGTCAGCTTGTGCTCTTAAAGAATACAGAGACAAATGAAAGAAAGCTAAACACTGCGTAAAACTAGCTAAACAAAAGTCATGGGAAGACTAGTCAGAACACAGAAATAAATATCAGGAAGGAAGCAAAATATTCTGGAGGTTGTTGCAAAAGCTCAGTAATGGAAGAAAGAGTCCTGTAAAAGATATTAGAGATGATAAAGGTGACATGAAACTGGAGAAAAAGATATCCTTGATGTATGGAGTAATTACTTCGAAAAATTGCTAAATGAAACAATCAGTGACAGCACAGTGGTAAAAAACAATCAAGAGACATGCAATCAAAAATACATATCCATACTTGAAGTAGAAAAAGCCATCAAAAGCCTGAAATGTGGAAAGGCAGCTGGAGTAGATGATATTCGAACAGAAATGCTCAAGTATGGAGGTATAAAAGTCTTACAGTGGCTGCACTGCATAGTTCAGAAGGCTTGGACTGAGTGATGAATCCGGATGATTAGAGTAAAGCTCTCATAGTGCCCATATATAAAAAATGGAAATAAAACTGATGTGAGAATTACAGAGGTATTTCTCTTACTGAGTGTTCCTGGTAAGATTTATGCAAGTATACTTGAGAAACAGTCGAGAAGGATTGTGGAAGGGAAGCTTGATGAAGAACAAGCCAGATTCAGGCCAAATAGAGGCTGTCAGGATCAGATTTTCACTTTACAACAAACAGCTGAGAAATCATGGGAATATAACAAAGATGTGTACAGTCATCCCTCGATTTACGCCCGTTCGAGTTACGTCTTTTCAAAGATACGTCCGTGATCCCATAAGGGAATAAATAAGAATTTTCGGCTATATATAGAAGCATATCCCTCAGCACTGTGACTATAACCACTAAGTCGCCTTGTTTCTCTTTTCGAGGAGAAAAGAGAAACAAGGAGAGATAATTAAACGGTTCACAGTGAAGGGTCCTGCAGAAATGTTCTCTGCAGTTAGCAATGTTCTCAAAATGATTGAAGACATGGACCCCAATGTTGAATGCTACTTATTAGTAGAAACGAAAGTACATGATGCATCTGTTTGCTATGAACAAATTTATGATAAAAAGAAAAAAGAAATAAGCAAAGCATATTTGAATAGTGGCAGTAACAAACAGTCCAGTTTTATAATAAGATTTAAAAATTAAAATGACAGTATACTTATTACGGTTAAGTCCCTGACCGCTATAACTCTGTTGATTAAATGTATTGATTTACGTCCTGACGGATGGAATGGAACCCGGACATAAGTCGAGGGATGACTACATTTGAATTTGCAGATCTGGAAACGGCATATGACAAGGTGCCAAAAGGAAAGCTATTCAAAACGCTGACAGTTGCATGGTGTCAGAGGGGGAACTACATCAAGCAATATTTAGCCTTTATTTGAGTTGTAAATCAGCAGTTAGAATTGAAGGAAGTATAGGAAGATGGTTTAATGTTAAATCTGGTGTCAGACTAAGATGAACATTATCCTCTCTGTTATTCATTATCTGTATGGATCACATTATGAAGGAAAGTGGTATTAAACCTGATACCAAAATTGAAGATGTAATCTCAGCTCTTTGTTTTATGCAGATGATGTTATACTTCTAAATAAAATCACTACAAGTCTGTAAGATTTCCTGACTAAACTGAATTACCAGGCGTGCTTAAGGATCAAAGCTGTATAACTGAGAGGAGACCTCCACATAGCCTTTAAAGGAATGCGGAGAACCAACCAGGGCTTCTGACATAATGTCCAATCCTCACCTTCTCGTGGTGCACCCTGTTGGGTACCTACCTGGATACTGAATGAACGAGGATGGGCTTGCAATTTGTCTTAGCCGACCAAATTGTATTCTTATTGGTTAAACCAAAATAAAAAGTGATGGTACAACATGACAGAATTTTATTCTGGGGCATCGCCCGGTTAAACAAGGCTCCCGTTGTTATCGCCAGGGAACCAGGTCGAACAGCGAAAAGTCAGTTACTGGAACAAATCTGAAAACACACCCCAACTCAACATCATCAGAATTAAAGATCGGTACTATCAACGTAACAAGCCTCAATGGCAAAGAAATGGAGCTAGCTGAGGAATTAGATAAGTACCAGATCGACATAATAGGGGTGACTACAACAAAAAAAGACAAAAACTGGTGAGATCTTTCTGAGCAATAAATACAAAATGTTATATTCAGGCAATAACAATCAAGGAAAAAAAGGAGTAGCCATAGTATTCAACACTAAATACGAGGCTAATCTTCTTGAATAGCAGGCAGTCTCAAGTAGAGTGAGGTGGGCATGTATGAGAATGGGGAACTGGACAATGAGACTTATTTGTGACTATGGTCCCACAGAAGGTTCTACTAAGGCAGAAGTGGAGGAATTTTTTGAGGCTTTAGAGAAAGCAACTGACACAATGAAAAAGGAAAAGTTGGTCATTGTTGGGGATCTGAATAGCAGAGTAGGAAATGACTGAGAGACATACAAAAATATTTTGGGAAAATTTGGAGAAAAGAGCAAAGCTAATAATAATGGCAAATACCTGTTCGATTTCTGCTCAGGACATGGACTGGTTATTACTAACACCATGTTCCAACATAAAAATATGCACAAATTCACATGGAGAGAAGAGGCAAGGAATAAGAAAAGTCTCATTGACTATGTTAATGTTGATAGTGATGTTTTCTCCCTGGTGCAGGACACCAGTGTGTACCGAGGATTTGAAATTGGAAGCGATCACTATTTAGTCTTGAGCAGGATAAAATTGAATTTCATATTAAAAAGAATAAGATGTAAGAAAGTTTTAAAGCGAATAAAAGTTGAGCAGCTCTCAGATGTGAACTGTAGACTAACATACACAAAGATTATTGAAGAAAAAATGAAAGAGTTTGGGAACAGGAATCAAACCTTGGAGATTCAGTGGCAAACTCTGAAGAAAACATTGATTGATTCTGCCAGAGAGGCATGTGGTGAGGTTGTCTGTAAGGATAAAAATATCAGAACTCCCTGGTGGACACAGGAAGTTAAAGAGACAGTGAAGGAAAAGAAGAAAGCATATCAAAAGTTCCTGTCAAATAAGTCAGCTTTTGCTCTTAGAGAATACAGAGCCAAATGTAAGACAGTGAAACACTGCATAAAACTAGCTAAACAAAAGTCATGGGAGAACTTTGGCAAGAACACAGAAAATAAATATCAAGAAGGTGGTAAGATATTCTGGAGGTTGTTGAAGAGGCTTAGAAATGGAGGAAAGAGTGCTGTAAAAGGAGTTAGAGATGGTAAAGGAAGTATGGAGCAATTACTTCGAAAAATTGCTAAATGAAAGCAGTGATGATAGCACAGTGGTAAAAAAAACACTGACCAGGCATGCAGTCAGGAATACATATCCATACTTCAAGTAGAAAGAGCCATGAAAGGCTTAAAATGTGAAAAGGCAGGCAGGAGTAGATGATATTCAACCAGAAATGCTGAAGTATGGTGGTATAAAAGTCTTACAGTGGCTGCACTGCATAGTTCAGAAAGACTGGACAGAGGGACGAATTCCCGATGATTGGAGTAGAGCTCTAATAGTGCCCATATATAAAAAGGGAAATAAATCTGAATGTGAGAATTTCAGAGGTATTTCCCTACTGAGTGTTCCTGGCAAGATCTATGCAAGTATACTTGAGAAACGGTTGAGAAGAATTGCAAAAGAAAAGCTTGGTGAAGAACAAGCTGGATTCAGGCCAAATAGAGGCTGTCAATATCAGATATTCACATTACGATAAATAGTCGAGAAAGCATGGGAATATAACAAAGATCTGTATTTAAGTTTTGTCGATCTGGAAAAGGCATATGACAAGGTGCCAAGAGAGTAGCTATTCAATACGCTACAATATGGTGTCAGATGGGCATTATATCAAGCAATACTTAGACTGTATTTGAGTTGTAAGTTGGCAGTTAGAATAAAAGGATGTACAGGAAGATGGTTTAATGTTAAATTTGGTGTGAGACAAGTATGTACATTATCCCCTCTCTTATTCATTATCTATATGGATCACATTATGAAGGAAAGTGGTATTAAACATGATATCAAAATTGGAGATGTTAATGTCAGCTCTTTGCTTTATGCGTACGATGTTATACTTCTAAATAAATCCACTACAAGTCTGCAAGATTCTCTGACTAAATTGAATAACTGTTGTAAAAGATATGCTATGAAGGTCAGCAACAAAAAGACAAAGACAATGAAAATAGGCAGAATCATTGAAAATGTCAATTGCTTTGTGAATGGAGAACCTGTGGAACAAGTAAAACATTTCAGCTACTTACGCATAATTTTTAGTGAAGATGGTAAATTAAATATGGAAATAGACAACAGAATCAACAAAGCCAGTATGGTAGGGAGTCAATTGAATAAATTCATATGGAATAATAAAAAAAAATTGTCGCAACACTAAATTAGCTTTATACAAGACAGGTGTTCAAACCAGTTTTAACTTATGGATCTGAGAGCTGGGTGAGAAGTAAAACACTTTACCAAAGACTAGAGACCTCATATATGAGTTCTGGGAAAAATCATTTTTAATATGATATTGCCATCAATGGCAATATCATATTAAAAATGATGATATTAGGAAATAACTTAACATTGTTAGCATCCAGGAATGTGTTAGGAGAGCTAATCTCAGGTAGTATGGTCACTTAAACAGAATGCAAGAGGAAAGATTAGCAAAACAAGCCTTCTCTGCCAGGTTGGCCAGAAAAAGACCCAGAGGAAGACCAAGATATAAGTGGATTGATACAGTAAAAATTGCCTTAGAAGATAGAAATATAAGATATGATAATGTTGAAGTCTTGACAGGTAACAGATTGATTTGGAGGATAATTGTAAATAGGAAGTTAGTAATGATGTAAGTTTTTCATGTAGTACTATCATATCCTGAACACCCCTTGAGAGTACATGTCAGGAATTTGATGATGATGATGATGAGATGTTATCTATTATTATAATATTTATTATTATATCTTATATATTCAATGCAATTTAAAATGACTAACATCAGTAACTGTTCGATTTGCTGTCAGCATAACGGACAGCAATACGATGACACATGGACTATCACATACTACTGGGGATATGCACATGTGTTGCTTGAGATGATAACTGTAAATCACAATTCAAGAGCAAAATATTACTGTATTAAATATTAATAAAAAAAAACAATAAAGAATTAACTTATTTGCTTTTCTTTTTTTTTAAAAATATACATTAGTAATTTTCAAATACAAAACTTCCAGTGGGTCACTCCAAATGTTTTTGCAAGTTACTCAGTGACCTGTGGGTTAGAGACTTCCAATCCCTGATGTATACTATACATAAAGTTCATAACAGGAATGGTTTTTTGGAGCTACAACATAATCTAACCCTTTCGATAATACTGAGATTTCATTACTGCATAAAGTATAGCCCAAAATATTAATGACAGTTCTTGAGGAGTCAATCTGGTTATTAACTGGCATATTCTGGTGATTCAATAAAGACTGAAATTTCTGCAGTTTCTTCAATACGATGGTGTTTAACTCTCATGAAAACTATTTTCTGCTGAGTCAAATGAAATCTTATAGATAGTATCAAATTCTTCAACAGATAAAAAATTGCATATTTCCATTGTAATAGAATCAATATTATGATTGATAAAATACTGCTGTTTTTTTCTTCAGAGATCTAATTAATTAATGGCTTGAGAAGAATGAAAAGCTTCTTTAATTTTGCAGCAAGTTGGAATTAACTGTGCTCTCCTGTAGCAATTCAAAAAAGTTATTATATTTATACATTTAGCTCTTTTCAACAGTTCTTTTCTTAATCTGGGTGTTTTCTTCAAAATACTCTCTCCATAAAGCATATGAATTGATTTAAAAACAAGACATAAGTAGAAGATATAATAATAAATAATTACAGAAATCACTTTTGTAAATAAATTATTGATTTCTGTAAAATTTTCAGCTGTTTCAAGGCCATTTTCAATACTCTACAGTAAGGAGATGAACATAAAAAGGAATGGCAATTAAACTGAAAGTGCTTGATATATGAACTATCGATTGTAGGAGGACAACTGCATCTCCATTAATAGATATCAAGGAATAAATTTAAATTTTAAAAAAAATTAAATAATAAAAAATATAAAATATTTTAAATTTAAATAATTAATTAAAATTTTATTAAACATATGAATGGTGAGTATTAGACCCAAGAATCAAATTTACACTAGAAGTAGAATATAACAACCATCTTCCTTTTCTGAATGTTCTTATTCTACACTAACCTAATGACACTCCAGTTCTGTATACAGAAAACTAACTCAAACTGGCAAATACATTAATGCTAACTCACATCCTTATCCATGTTAGAAATATGGCATAGTTAAATATTTAGTTGATAGAACTCATAAAATTTGTTCCTCCAATTTTCTTTTAAACTATCATCTCTAATGGTTATAAGACCAAATCTATTGATAAAATAATCAATAATTACGGCCCTCATCTTAATCCTCCTCAAGGAGTTTCTAGAATTTGTCTTCCATGTTAAAGGACTATCAGAAAAAAATAGCAAGCTTCTTTGCCAGACTGACCTATAAGTCTCTTTCCATTCGGTTCATAAGCTTCATTCCTTGTCTCTCCAAAAGACAAATATCCTCCTCTCTCTCCCTTATTCAGCTTGTGTTTGCAGTCTTATGTTATTACTGATAAACTGGTTGTTGCACACATTTTTGTCGTGAAGAACATCAAGAATATATTTCACTTAAAGAGCCCTATAAATCTGGTTTAGCAAGCATTGCCTTGTCTACAAAACATAGAATTCAGTGGAATAGTAGATGAGTAGATATCCTCCTGCATAGTCGATAGCACACATAATATCACATACTTTCAGTTTAATTGTTCAGTTTTATGTTTATCTATTCTTACTGTAGTGTAGTGCAATTTTGTGAGCCATAAATTCTATGGAAATATATAATTCATTTACGTGACTTCCATAATTGTTTATTATTATAATGTCTTCCATCTAAGTCTCGATTTTTAAATTAAAACTTTCTTACAGTCTAGATTTTTGAACAAGATAACATTTCTCTTCTGGGAATAACTCTAACTGACAGTCTTTTTTGAATGGCATATACATACATATATTAAAAGTATTTCATCAGAAATTAGGTTTCCTCTTTCACTTGAGAATATCTAAGAGATATGTAGCAACCACATGCAAATTACAGATTTCAAATCACAAATTCATCTATCCACTGAGTACTAATATGGCATTTGGCATAGTGTTCCTAAAAATTTGTCACTTAATAGAAAACAGAGCAATTAGATGGATTAATGATCGATCTCTCAATAATTCAGCACAGATTTCTCATGCACAGCTACTGCTACTTGAACTTTCTACAGATGATCACTGTTCAGACTTAGCACCGGTAATTCCCCCCCCACCCACTTTAAAACCTTTAAATCCATCAAAAGACATATAACAGCTATTCAACACCTTCAGAGAAACTATTCAAACTTACAGAATAACTTGATACAGATGCTTATGTGATGCTGATCATCACTAACAGAAAAAAGTAATAGAATAAATTTTCCTGTGGAAATCCAAACTTAACATTCCTCACCCCCCCATCATCTTTGTTCATTCTTTTTTACTGTTGTCAAACAGTCTATTCTTTTATGTGATTCTGCGAAGAGTATATTTGCAGGTTTTCAAATGTGAAGCACCCTGCTATTTCTCGGTGTATATGTCATGCCTTACTGTCCTTTATAAATCTTATCTATAGTTCTTTAGTCTTTTGATTAATTGTTCTGCTGTTCCAGTTCCAGCTGCTAATTTACGGTGCTTAGTCTTAGTTAGAGCCGAAAATTTGTCAGATACCGTTCTTTCTGACGGATCACGTGTATTATTCTTGCAGACAAAGAGAATGCCCTGGGCGAGAGCCAAATTCTTCTATTGTTGCAGTTCTGGAGTTAGCTCCTTTTCGGAATCAAGAAAAATTTATTTATTAATACAGCTGCACCATCTTGATTCCTATACAAAAAGGATATTTCTGTCAGAGAGTTAACACGCAGATAATCACAAGGCATTAGAATCTATTATTTAATACACTCTATTAGTTCCTTCCGTAATCAGCAGTCATAACCAAATCCCCTTCTCCCCCTGCACTTGAATCTACACATGTTCTAATTTTAGCAAGTGGTACATTGGCGTGAGAAATCAGGCAAGTTTCTTAGGTATAGAAAACAAAACATTTATTTTACACTAAAGTATTGTACACAGAGATCCAAACTGTGCTTTAGACATATAATGTCTTGTTCATGAAAGAAAATCTCAAAGGTTCTCAGACAATCTGTCTAATTATAACTAAATAGTCACTTAAAATATTCTCAACAGATCAATTAATCTAATTCTCGTTAACTTATCACAGTTATATAAGTGAACAACCTTTCAATTCCCCAGACTAGACTACAATATACCAAAATTCTATCATGGGCATAATTTGGTAACAATGAACTTCTAAAAATACAACATTTAGCCACAAAGTAAAACACTATAGTCCAGACAGTTATAAAAAAGTCCTATCACATATACAATTAGCACTTTGACTCGCTCTAGTCCTGCTCTCAGTACTAAAGACAATAAAAGTTTCTACGTTACCAACCACGTGGGCTTAACATCAATCTTTGCTGATTCCCTTCGGTTAGGTTCCTAGATCTGCTATCTGTAATTTCCTCCAACTTCCTACCACTAGTGATTACGATCACGAACCACAACTGTTCCTATAACTTTAGCAACACCGCTTCAACAGATAGGCACGTACGACTCTGAACACAGCCGCGGTCTCCGCTGGCTGTGCCACTGCTATGCTTGAAACGGATCGCTACCTCACTTTTGTAGCCATCATTGACCATCCTCCTAGTCGTCACCATGAACTGCTTCCATCGGAACCCACAGCTGAGGGAGAGAGACACCACGAAGAACAGAGGAGAGAGAGAGAGAGAGAGAGCTATTTTCGCTGCCAAATCCTTATATATCCCCTTGTCCACTCTCCCAACTACATCACTGATTGCTCGCGACACCTAATTCTTTTTTGCACACTCCCCTACGTTTCTCCCCGAAATGCTCCCCATCATGTGGGTGCCACACACGTGTCTCGGACTTCGCATTGCGATGCCTCGGAGTTATGTGCAAAAGCCGATTAGGCTAGAGTGGACTTGGCTTAAACTTTTTTCTTCTAAAGTAACTTTCACTAAGACCTTTTAGACTCTGGTATGTTATTTATAAGACAGTTTACAATTTATCACTTAATAAAATTCTGTTAAAAAATATTAATACATTAAAGCTTTCACTTACACCTATGTACAAGCATTTCATTTTTGTAGATATTTTAGATCCTAGTTAAATCCTGAATGAAATGCTCAATAACAAATTGAACCTTTCATTCCAGAGTTAACAACCCTAAGTGAATAAGATAATATAAGCATCACACGACAGACTGTTAAATAGTAGATTTCTGACTAGATTTAGGCAATGACAAGTCATATTCCCCAATGTGTGGTAATATCAGTTATAACCTCTTCAGTACAACAAAAAAGTCTAAAACCTCACACATAATTGCTCAAAGTAAAATAGTGATTTTACTAAGATAAAGTGAATTTATTTTCAAAGCATATGACAGCAGAATAAGAATTTCACAGAAGCTGCACAAACAATCAAGTAGGGGAGGGGATAAAATATAATTTTAGTGGCAAGAACTAAATATTTGAATTCTCTTAAACTCCCCATATGCTGCTGTTATTGAGATTATGGCCGAAACAACTAAAACTATGATGTATATCATGGCTATTAGTTGAATTTATTCTTCTAGCTGATAGGCCTGTTTTTACGAGTTTCTGGGAGGAAAAACTTTGCTACTTCCCCATATGAGACTAGCTAACTCACCTTCAGTTGAAAAGTCCTTATAATTTTTGGTTGGAAAGACTAAAGGGCACTACTGATACTAATTGAGCTGTGGTGGATCCCCCATACCCAGCAGCCATGATGTGTTCAGCCCCATGCTTTGCATGGATATGGGTGCATCTCAATAACATTGAAATAACATGAATACAAAGTTTAATGTGGATGATATATATCATTCACTGGTTTGGTAGTTAAAGAAATTTTGATAACAAAATCAGCTGATTTTCACACAATAAGTTTAAGTGAACCTCCTGAAGGCTTAATATTAATAATAATAATTCATACTTACAATTGGACCATCTCCTCTTTTCAATTTTGGCTGATGTTTAATATGTACAATTCCAGGAAGAAGATACTTTAAAAGAAAAATACATGTATATAATAAAAAAAAAAAAAAAACAGTAGTTATGTGAAAAGCAAGACAAGAACTTAATTTATCACAGTGATTCAAAAATATATGAAATTCTACAAATAGAACACAACTATGGTTTCATTTTCTTGACTATTTTTTCCTTCCCATTCTCAGAAATTAAAACCAGTTGTAAAATTTCTAGAAACATAAAATAATAGCTGGTTTATTAGTGAAAACTAAGTTTTCACAAATAATACCGTCCAACAGTGTGGTCCGTTTCTACAAACTGGGCTTTAGTAGACACTGCTGCAAGACCTTTTATAGCTGGTAGAAATGTCCAACAGGAGCTCTAGTTGATAGGTGACTTTCATCACTTGGCAAAATACCATGACTTTAATGGATAACACATAGCAAGATTACCAACCAGATAACAAATGATCTTGCTGTCCTTTACTCTGCTAGAACACACTGGAAAGAAGTCAGAGTAAAGCAGTATTGGGATGGGGGAGGGCCTTCAAGAAAATGCCATGAACAGAAGACTGCTTAGTGCTCTTTGTGGAAAGATATGTTGGTGAATCTTTAAACAATTCTTTCCCACATCATCAACTACCCTTGACAACTACCCTTGTCAGTACCCTTGACCATTTTGTTTAATTTGAGTCTCGGGTCTGGGTTAGTCCCGAGCGGGTGGAAAGAGGGGAAAATAGTTCCACTGCATAAAGGTGGTTCCAAGACTGCTGTTGTAAATTACCGACCGATTAGCATATCAGGAATCATTATCAAGGTCTTAGAGAAAATAGTCAAGAGGAAAATACAAGATTGGATAGAAGAAAATGGGATACTGTATCGGGGACAGCATGGTTTTGTGAAGGGTAGGTCATGCCTCAGTAACTTGCTCACGTATTATAACACAGTGACGGCTGAACTGGATAAGGGTAATGGGTTTACGGTGATTCTACTGGACCTTGCCAAGGCCTTTGACAGGATTCCACATGGAATTCTAATCAGTAAATTGCAGCATATGGGAATGGACATAGGGTTGGTGAGATGGATAGGAGGGTGGTTGACGGAGAGATATCAGAGAGTGGTTTACTCGGGAGTAGAGTCCACAAGACGGCCTGTGACTAGTGGTGTGCCACAAGGATCTGTTCTTGGACCACTGCTGTTTAATTTGTTCATAAATGATATAGGAAATGATCTGAGAGGAACAGTTCATTTGTTTGCAGATGATGCGAAGTTGGGTAGGGCAATAGTGAATGCAGATGACGTCAAAATTTTGCAGGATGATTTGGATAGATTGGAGGTCTGGGCTAAGGAGAATGGATGTCAGTTTAATGTGGCAAAATGTAAGGTTATGCATTTTGGGGTGAAAAGATTGGCGGCAGTTTACTACATTGGTGGAACCGTGCTCCAGGAAATTGATGAGGCACGAGATTTAGGAGTGTTGGTGGATAAGGAATTGAAATTTAGGGGACACATTGCAAAAGTGACCAAAACAGCTCATCAAATCACTTGGTTGCTGAAGAATACGTTGACAAGCAGAGACAAGCAGGTTATTGTTCCTCTCTATCGAGCCTTGATAAGACCCCATCTAGACTACTGTGCTCAGATTTGGTCACCTAGGTTTCTTCTTGATGGGGAGGAGGTGGAGAGGATCCAGAGGCGAGTGACCAAGATGATAGCAGGTCTGTGGAATGAACCGTATGAGAACAGGTTGAGGATTTGTGGGTTGCAAAAATTGGTTGATAGGCGGAAGAGGGGAGATATGATTGAGACATTCAAATTACTGAAGGGTTTCTATAAAATTAATTCAGAAGATATTTTTGAGAACAGGGCTGGTTGTGGGAGGACTAGGGGACATCCATGGAAACTGGGCAAAAGTGTGGTTAGTAAAGGTGTTAGAGCTGGGTTCTTTACTTTTAGAGTAGTGAATGAGTGGAATGCGCTCCCTGAGTCTGTAGTGGATGCTGTGACAGTGAATGAGTTTAAGGCGAGGTATGATAGATACTGTATGAATGTCAGATAGTTGTGATGAATATGATTTGGGGCCTCCCTCGATGAGTCTAATGACTCCCTGGAGTTGCCCGTAATAATAGTAATAATAGTAACTATGATCAACAATTCTTTCCACATCATCAACTGTGGATCAGGAAGAAAAATCTTCCACAAAAACAATACCAAAAATAACAGAAAGCAACATAAATCAATTAAAAAACAAGCACTTCCATAATCACTTCAACATTTGCAGCCTTAACAGAAACATCAACAATCATGATCCATCATTTAATAGAACATCAGATTTAGCCTCAAACAACTACTTTTCATCTCAAAACTGTATATCTCCCGTTACAAGGATGGTTCCCATGCATTAATCAGACCTGGCATTCCATATCAGAGAATGTAAAGCACTGAAACACCTGTTTCAATGGCTCTGACTCAAAAATTTCTTTACTGTCTCTACTCTCAAAATTCTGATAGCCACTCTTATTTCTGATCATTTATACCTCAAGCTTGATTTTCTGCAGTCAAAATAAACACTCAGTTCACTTCTTTAAAGGGATTTCAATAACTACAACTCTAGCTGGCTTTCCTTCTCCAATTCCACTGATCATATTGGAATAAACTCTGTTTATTTGAGTTTGTTTATAAAATCTGTTTTATAAAATCAACTGAGAGCAATACTGATCAAGTATCAAAAGCAAGATGGCAACAGTTTGGTCTGTACGTGAGTTAAATTTTGATTTTAGTCATTTTGTGAAATGTGAGGTGTGCTACATGTATACATTGTGTCAATAAATTATGGATTTTTAAGGTAGATAGAAGTAGAATGTGTGTGAAGTGTGATTTGAATGCTGAGCTGAAGGGAAATAACATATCGGTGAATAAGGGTAATAGTAGCGAGAATGCAATGGGAAGAATGAGTGCTCACCTGATAATGAAGAGAAATACTGTAAAAGAGCAGCAAATGAGTAGTAAGAAAGTTATAAAAAAAAGTGAATGAGTGATCTGTTAAGAGAATCAATAAATAGTATCATGAATGACATAAGCAATAGAACCATAGTGCAAGTCAGGAAAGCGAATGTAGTGCAAATGTGGTGAATGACACGGTAGAGTGTAGTAAGGCAGAGGAAGATGTGAAAGACAGTGGAATGGTAGAAGAACAAATAAAGAATGGTAAAGAAGCTAGCATGAAAGATATGAACACAAGCGAGGAAATTAGAAAAGAACTGGTAAGGTTCAGGAATGAATTGAGGATTGAGGCATGTGAAGAGTGAGACAGAATGTTTATAGAAGAGATTGGTAGTTGGAGGTGGAAGAAGGAAGGTGCTAGTCGCAGATGAGTCAGAGATGAATGATTGCAGTAGAATGGTGGAAAGTGGTGTAGTGTTGTATGGGGACTCTAAGGTGAAAGATGAGAAAATGGAGCAGGTGACAAAAATATGTCTCAGAAAAGCAACGACAGGAAGCATGACTGAGACTATGGAAAGGAGAGGAAATGCAGAGGAATTAACTGTGCTAGTTGGAACAAACAATTTGCAAGGAAGTGTGAATGAGGAACATAAGCAAAAGTGGGAATATAAGCACAATTTTCAAGTGTTACTGGAAACAATCATGCAAAGGAGCAAGAGACAGAATTGTGAGTATGTTACTAAAGTATGACAGTAGAGAGCTGAGGAGAAGAGCTGTGATCATGAATGGTATGATGACCAGAATGTGCAGGAAGTGTGGACTTCTGTTTGTGGATGAATGGGATAAATTTGAAAGGTAGGAGAAAGATGTTTGCTACAGATGGTCTGCATTTGAGTGAAAGCAGTAGTGTTAGGTAGATTATTGATGAGAAGAAAAGAGCATGTAACCAGTCAGAGAAACAAAAACTAGATGGCAGGATTGTGAGTGTGAGATACCAGAAATGGTATGAAATAAGGACAAAGGAAGACAAGACACGGATGCAGGGATGGCTTCAATGGGACCAACAGAGTCAAATTACTTGAATGATGGGATAAAGAATTGTTGAAAGGAAAGGGGAAAGCTACTGTGCTTATACACCAATGCAAGAAGAATTAGGAATAAGGGTGCAGAGCTTGTGGCCTTGATATAGTCAGTCATCCCACAAATCACTGATGTCAGTAAGATATGGTTAACAGAGGATCACGAGAATAGAATGTGATAGTTACAGTATTTTTTGAAAAGACAGAAAAGATAAAACAGGAGGTGGAGTATTACTGATGATTTCGATACAATTGTGTCCTCTCAATATGGAACTTGAAGAGAGCAATAATGATAACAGCTTTGGGACTATTTGGTGCAAACTTGAGATTAGCAAAAATTTTAGATATTTAGTGGGATGTTCTATAGGTCAGAGAATTCAGACAGATAAGACGGACAAATCAGCGGAAGAGGATTTATATCCCAATGGTGAAATGTGCAGAAGAATCTTCAAAGGAGCAGACCTCTATAAACAACCCAGGCTCAGCTAGCTTTGGCTGTCAGTACCTGGTTAGGGCCCCTACCTAGAGTTACAAGGAAAATTAAAGGATTCAATCCTTTGAAAAAGGGAAGCAACTTTGTCAGTACTGACAAGGTTGACAGTAAAGCTTGTGATTAGAAAATTGCAGATGGCAATACAGTTTATTGTGTACATCTCTGTAATACTGCAGAGTAGAAAGCAAATGAAGAAACTACTGCTCTATTCTCTCTCCAGACTAACCACCATGGCAAGCAAATCTACACAAATGGTCCCGAGTTCCTGGCGTTCCTTAAATGGGACAGGAGTGCGAAGAATCTCCAGGCTCAAAATGGTGTGTTCATTAAAACTAGGAACCTGGAGTGTCAGAACCCTGTATGAAGCAGGTAAGCTAAGAAATGCTATCCAAGAAATTAAGAGACTTGAAATTGGGATTTTAGGAATGAGTGAATTTAGGTGGCCAGGATCAAGTAAAACTCAAGTTAATGACATGATAATGTATCACTCTGGAAGTAGTGAAAACAACCATCAAAACGGAGTTGGAATAATATTAAACAAAGATGTCAATAAGTCACTGTTGAGCTTCATCCCCTACTCAGATAGGATGATGTTATTAAAACTGAAAGGTCAACCACTAGACAATCTTATACAGATCTATGCCCCTACTGCTGACAAGAGTGATACCAAGATCAAAGAATTTTATAATCAATTAAAAGAACTAATGAAAAACACAAAAAAGAATGATATTAACATTGTCATTGGTGATTTCAATGCTAAAGTTGGGAAAGGTATAAGTGGAGATGTAGTTGACAAACATGAACTGGGAATAAGAAATGAGAGTGCCAACCATCTTATTCAATTCTGCCAGGAAGAGGAGCTAATATTCACAAACACATGGTTTAAGCTACCATCCCGAAGGCTGTATACATGGAGATGACCACAGGATAATAATGGGAATATAGTGAGAAACCCAATTGATTACTTGTTAATTAATCAATGATTAATTGAAAGGGGCTGCACTGCATAGTTCAGAAAGCCTGGACAGAGGGACGAATTCCCGATGATTGGAGTAGAGCTCTCATAGTACCCATATATAAAAAGGGAAATAAAACTAAATGTAAAACTGAAGGGGTGCTTAAGGGTCAAAGCTGTATAACTGAGAGGAGACCTCCACATAGCCTTTAAAGGAATGCGGAGAACCGACCAGGGCTTCTGACCTAATGTCCAATCCTCACCTTCTCGTGGTGCACCCTGTTGGGTATCTACTTTGATACTGAACGAACGAGGATGGGCTGGCAATTTGGGATTTAGCCGACCAAATTGTATTCTTATTGGTTAAACCAAAATAAAAAATGATGGTACAACATGACAAAATTTCATGCCGGCTGGGGCGTCGCCCGGTTAAACAAGGCCCCCGTTGTTTTCGCCAGGGAACCAGGGCGAACAGCGAAAAGTCAGCTACTGGAACAAATCTGAAAACAAACCCCAACTCAACATCACCAGAGTTAAAGATCGGTACTATCAACGTAAGAAGCCTGAATGGCAAAGAAATGGAGCTAGCTGAGGAATTAGATAAGTACCAGATCGACATAATAGGGGTGACTGAAACAAAAAAGACCAAAACTGGTGAGATCTTTCTGAGCAATAAATACAAAATGTTATATTCAGGCAATAACAATCAAGGAAAAGAAGGAGTAGCCATAGTATTCAACACAAAATACGAGGCTAATCTTCTTGAATGGCAGTCAGTCTCAAGTAGAGTAATGTGGGCAAATATGAGAATGGGGAACTGGACAATGAGACTTATTTGTGCCTATGGTCCCACAGAAGGTTCTACTAAGGTAGAAGTGGAGGAATTTTTTGAGGCTTTAGAAAAAGCAACTGACACAATGAAAAAGGAAAAGTTGGTCCTTGTTGGGGATCTAAATAGTAGAGTAGGAAATGATTGTGAGACATACAAAAATATTTTGGGAAAATTTGGAGAAAAGAGGAAAGCTAATAATAATGGCAAATATCTGTTGGATTTCTGCTCAGGACATGGACTGGTTATTACTAACACCATGTTCCAACATAAAAATGTGCACAAATTCACATGGAGAGAAGAGGCTAGGAATAAGAAAAGTCTCATTGACTATGTTATTGTTGATAGTGATGTTTTCTCCCTGGTGCAGGACACCAGAGTGTACAGAGGATTTGAAATTGGAAGTGATCACTATTTAGTCTTGAGCAGGATAAAATTGAATTTCATATTGAAAAGAATAACATGTAAGAAAGTTTTAAAGCGAATAAAAGTTGAGCAGCTCTCAGATGTAAACTGTAGACTAAAATACAGAAATATTATTGAAAAGAAAATGAAAGAGTTTGAGAACAGGAATCAAACCTTGGAGATTCAGTGGCAAACACTGAAGGAAACATTGATTGATTCTGCCAGAGAGGCATGTGGTGAGGTCGTGTGCAAAGATAAAAAAATCAGAACTCCCTGGTGGACACAGGAAGTTAAAGAGGCAGTGAAGGAAAAGAAGAAAGCATATCAAAAGTTCCTGGCAAATAAGTCAGCTTTTACTCTTACAGAATACAGAGACAAATGTAAGAAAGCTAAACAGTGTGTAAAACTAGCTAAACAAAAGTCATGGGAGGACTTTGGCAAGAATATAGAAAATAAATATCAAGAAGGTGGCAAAATATTCTGGAGGTTGTTGAAGAAGCTTAGGAATGGAGGAAAGAGTGCTGTAAAAGGAATTAGAGATGATAAAGGTGACATGAAAACGGGAGAAAAAGATATCCTTGAAGTATGGAGTAATTACTTTGAAAAACTGCTAAATGAAACAAGCAGTGATGACAGCACAGTGATAAAAAACACTGACCAGGCATGCAGTCAGGAATACATATCCATACTTGAAGTAGAAAAAGCCATCAAAGGCTTGAAATGTGGAAAGGCAGCAGGCAGGAGTAGATGATATTCGACCAGAAATGCTGAAGTATGGTGGTATAAGAGTCTTACAGTGGCTGCACTGCATGGTTCAGAAAGCCTGGACAGAGGGACGAATTCCCGATGATTGGAGTAGAGCTCTCATAGTACCCATATATAAAAAGGGAAATAAAACTGAATGTGAGAATTACAGAGGTATTTCCCTACTGAGTGTTCCTGGCAAGATCTATGCAAGTATACTTGAGAAACGGTTGAGAAGAATTGTGGAAGAAAAGCTTGGTGAAGAACAAGCTGGATTCAGGCCAAATAGAGGCTGTCAGGATCAGATTTTCACTTTATGACAGATAGTTGAGAAATCAACAGAATATAACAAAAATCTGTATTTAAGTTTTGTAGATCTGGAAAAGGCATATGACAATATGCCAAGAGAGAAGCTATTCAATACGCTGCAGTTATATGGTGTCAATGGGGCATTATATCAAGCAATACTTAGTCTTTATTTGACTTGTGAGTCAGCAGTTAGAATTGAAGGAAGTACAGGAAGATGGTTTAATGTTAAATCTGGTGTGAGACAAGGATGTACATTATCCCCTCTGTTATTCATTATCTATATGGATCACATTATGAAGGAATGTGGTATTAAACCTGATATCAAAATTGGAGATGTTAATGTCAGCTCTTTGCTTTATGCGGATGATGTTATACTTCTAAATAATTCCGCTACAAGTCTGCAAGATTCTCTGACTAAATTGAATAGCTGTTGTAATAGATATGGTATGAAGGTCAGCAATAAAAAGACAAAGACAATGAAAATAGGCAGAATCACTGAAAATGTCAACTGTGTTGTGAATGGAGAACCTGTGGAACAAGTAAAACATTTCAGCTACTTAGGCACAATTTTTACTGAAGATGGTAAACTAAATATAGAAATAGACAACAGAATCAGCAGAGCTGGTATCGTGGAAAGTCAATTGAATAAATTCATATGGAATAAGAAAGAAATTAGTCGGAACACTAAATTAGCTGTATACAAGACTGTGTTCAAACCAATTTTAACTTATGGATCTGAGAGCTGGCTCAGAAGTAAAACACTTGACCAAAGACTAGAGACGTGAACAGATGGCATCAATGGCAATATCATATTAAAAATGAGGATATTAGGAAAGAACTTGACATTGTCAGCATCCAGGAATGCGTTAGCAGAGCTAATCTCAGATGGTATGGTCACTTAAATAGAATGGGAGAGGAAAGATTAGCAAAACAAGTGTTCTCTGCCAGGGTGGCAGCAAAACGACCCAGAGGAAGACCAAGATATAGGTGGATTGATACGGTACAAAGTGCCTTAGACGATAGAAATATAAGATCTGATAATGTTGGAGTCTTGACAAGTAATAGACTGATTTGGAGGAAAATTGTAGATAGGAAGTTAGTAACGATGTAATTTTTTCATGTAGTACTGTCATATCCTGTACACCCCTTGAGGGTACATGGCAGGAATTTGATGATGATGATGATGATAATCAATGATTTCGAAGCTCTATAAAGAGTACAAAAACCTATCCTAGTGCAGATATTGCTTCTGATCATAACCTACTGGTAGCAGAGTTATAACTTAGACTGAAAGCTATACTTAAGAAACATCAAAAAAAAAAGGTTTGATTTAGGAAAATTAAAAAACACAGAGATAAGAAACAAATTGAGTGAAGATCTGAATCAAGAGCTAGCACTTATCAAGAATGATGACATCATGAGGGCTGATGAATCATCGGACAAATTAAAATCTATCCTCATAGAGAAATGTACCAATACCTTGTGTCCTGATAGAGCAGCAAAAAAGAAAGATTGCTGATGAAATTCTTTCTCCCATGGATCAACGCAGATCATATAAAAATCATAGTCCAACAAAATATAAAGAGGTTCAGAAAATTATTAAACGCAAGATCAAAGAAGCAAAAGAAATCTGGATAAAATCAAAATGTAAAGAAATAGAAATTCTACAGAAAAGCATGACAATTTTAATCTACACAAAAAGCTGCAAGAGGCCGCAGGTATATTTAAGAAAAAGCAATTCTGTATCCTTCGAAACAAAAAAGGGAGAAATAATATCCGAAAAGGATGACAAAATACAAGAATGGGTGAAATACATAGAACTCTTTACTGATAACAGACAGAACCCAGAAAATACTTATGGAAGGTCCATGCATTCTAAGATTAGAGATAGAATGTGCACTAAACTCAGCTAAAAATGGTAAAGTCTTGGGCCCAGATAGAATACCAGCAGAAATAGTGAAGTTATTAGAAGGTGACATCATTAATATATTAGTAAAGCTATTTAATAAGATCTACGAGGCATAATCCCTTAAGACTAGTCACAGTCGACCTTCATCATGCGACCTAAAAAAGCAAATGTAAAAACTTGTAATGACTATAGAATGATCAGCCTAATGAGTCACGTTCTCAAAATGTTTCTGAAAATAATTCAAAAAAGAATATATAGAAAATGTGAAGACACCATCAGTGATACCTAATTCGGCTTGAGAAACGGTTTGGGAACAAGAGAGGCTCTTTTCTATTCTCAGATCTTATTCCAAAAATGTATTGACCAAAACAATAATAATTTGCTTCATTGACTTCAAGAAAGCATTTGACAAAGTCCAACATGCTAAAACGATTGCACTATTAAAAAGAATTGGATAAGATGGTAAAGACATCAGGATCATTGAAAACTTATATTGGAACCAAAAGGCATTTGTTCAAGTTGATGACATTATTACAGACTCCGTTAACATCAAACGAGGATGTGTGCTGTCACCTCTTCTTTTTAACATATACTCAGAAGCCATATTTCAAAATGTCTTGAAAGGAAGGGATTAATGTAAATGGTGAAATCATCAGTAACATCCAATATGCTGATGACACAGCTCTCCTGGCTGACAATATTCAGGATCTTCAAAATCTTCTGGAACTAGTGAATGAAGAGAATAAAAACATGGGATTAAAAATAAATATCACCAAACTAAATTCATGGTCATAAGCAAAAAACCAATTCTTAATTCAGTACTTTCTTTAAATGGAAAACAAATAGAAAGAGTGGCAAAGTTTTAAATATCTTGGATGCTGGTTAAATGAAGATTGCAATCCAGAAATAGAAATAAAAGTTAGAATTGAAATGGCAAGAAAAAATTTCCTCTTGATGAAATCAACACTGTGTAACCACAGTTTAAATTTAGAACTTAGAGTATGCATAGTTAAATGCTATGTATGGTCTGTACTGCTGTACAGTGCAGAACCTTGAAGACAACATCAATAAAAAGACTTGAAGCCTTTGAGATGTGGTTATACAGACGAATGTTAAAAATCCCACAGACAGCAAAAATGTCCAATCAGGAAATACTGAAACAAATGGGGAAATCATGTGAACTTTTAGATATCATAAAAAGAAAGAAAATTGCATATCTTGGTCACCTACTTCAAATAATCCCATGGACAGCAAAAATGTCCAATCAGGAAATACTGAAACAAATGAGGAAATCACATAAACTTTTAGATATCATAAAAAGAAGGAAAATTGCATATCTTGGTAACCTACTTCATAATGAAAAATATAAGATACTTCAATTGATTATAAGAGGGAAGATAAATGGAAGAAGAGGACAAGGAAGACAAAGAAAATCTTGGCTGGCAGACATCAGGCAAGTGACTGGCATGAATTCTGAGAGACTGCCCAGAGTGGCCAAGAATCGCTCAAAATTTGCCAAGGTGGTCACCAACCTCCAATAGGAGATAGCACTCAAAGAAGAAGAGTAATGATATTGAATTCACTGGGCTATTTAGGGATAGTTATTTTATGGATATCAAAATAAATGGGGAAAAATTGAATCAAGTAAAGACATTTAAATATCTAGGAAGTGTGATTAGCAGTGATGGAGGTAAAAGTGACATAAAAACAAGAATAGTGATGGAATGAGATGCCTTTAATAGAAAATGGAATTTATTCAGAAGTAAAATGGATAGAAACCTAAAGAAAAGACTAATAAAATGTTATGTGTGGAGTGTTGCCCTCTATGCAGCTGAAACTTGGACATTGAAGAAAGAAGAAATTAAGATTTTGGAAAGATATGGATTTGGAGAAGGATGGAAAAAATCAAATGTACAGATAAAATAACTAAGGAAGAGGTCTTAAAAAGAGTAGAAGAAGAAAGAAGTATGTTAAGGAGGATAAAAAGAAGAAAGAAAAACTGGATCAGACATATTCTGAGAGGGAATGGAATCATCAGAGATGCCATCGAAGGAAAAATAGACGGAAAAAGACCCAGAGGAAAAGTAAGGAAAACAATGCTAGATGACATGCTGAATGGAGATAAGTACACAACCTTGAAAGAGAATGCTCAGAACAGAAGAGAGTGGAAGAAAAGTTTTTGCTACCAAGAGAAGAACCTGCTCAATTGCAGAATACTCAAGAAGAGATCTTATGCAGCATGTAGCGACACATGAATTCAAGTGTTAGATGAAATAATATCGTCTCATACAGTGATAAGAGAAGATGTCATCATGATTCAACCAGTTCGGGAAATGATCGTGTGGGTTTTACATGGTGAATGTCTAGGGAGGAATAAGCTTCATGGAGCAAGAGAAAAATGTGTGGAACAGGGGACTATGAAAGGGAAAGAAATCAGTAACACCTAGGTTTTGGTCCAGATCAATTATTATTGCACTGTCAGATTGTATTTTTAAGGTTCAGAGGATAAACAAAGTAGGAGTGAAATGGATGAATCATGGAATTATGCAGGAGCTTCTTAGAAAGAAGATGTTATGGAGGAGATATAAAGAACAGGGTAGTCTTCAGCAGCATAAGGAGCATAAGGTGCAAGCTAGGACAGTGGTGAGTACAGTAAGGAAATAGAAATTTGCAAATGAAAAGGGACTGGCCGAGACAGTAAAGCAAAATTTGCCAGTAAAAAAAATGGTGAATATGGAAGACTGAATTTAGTTGCTGGAGATGGAACATGAATCACATTTGCTGAAGATAAAGTGGAAATGCTCAATGAGTGTTTTGTTAGTGTATTTCATGTGGGGAGGGGGACCTAAGAGTGGTACTGAATAGCAATAGGATGGAGGACAGAAGACTAACAGTTCAAGAATGGGAAGTCTTCAGAATAGCTGGAAGTTCATAATTATTGCAGTATACTATATTATATAAACTAGAATATATACAGTGAACTACATATAAACTAGAATATCCACAGTAAACTACATATAAACTGAAATATCTGCAGTAAGATATACATACAGGGCTGTACCTATACTTTTCCCAAGATGGGAGGGGACCTGAGACAACACTAGAGTGCTCTATCCCCCCCCTATTGTTTGGGACCCTTAAATTAGCCTTAATTTTTCAGCCCCCCCCCACACACACACCTAGAGCCTCATGCTCTTGTGCCTAAGTACAGCCTTGGACATATACAGGGTGTTCGGGATAAATTTGACATATTTATAATTAATTATATTTTTCCGTAAGTTACATGTATTAACACACACTTCTCTTCATTTAAAAGTTTGGACCCTTCTTCATTCATATACAAGATGTCAGAAAGGATGGATAGCTGGAACCCACCTGAATCATGGAAGAGAATAACTTGTATCATGATGATTCGTGCCCGCCATCAAAATAAGGATATTACGACTGCTGCCCAATGCTCCCTGAATACAGTAAAAACAATCAGGCATGAACTAGAGACTTGCAATGGTGACTACGAGGATGTAGCAAGAAGAAAGATCCCTAGCAGACGATCTGATTGCGTTCGTACAGCAGAATTCCTCGCAAATCTGCAGGAACAGGTGTTGAAGAACCCTGGCATTGGAATTCGGGCTTTGTTCGTGGAGTTGCTAACTGTAGTCAAGCCCTGGATAACAAGGGTAGCCAATGGTAGGCCGTATGTATGGCAGCAGGATTCGGCCCCTTGCCACACCTCTGGGAAAAGTCAAAAATGGTTGTCTGAAAATTTCTACGACTTCACCAGTCCAAATGTTTGGCCTCCAAACTCCCCAGACCTTAACCCCATGGATTATTTTGTATGGGGCGCAGTTGAAAAAGACACCAATCGCCCTTCCAGTAATACAAAAGCCCAGTTAATGGATAAAATTAAAACAGTTTTTGCGGCCCTTCCCAGGGAGACTGTAGCATCAGCTTGTTCGAGGTTCCGAAGCAGAATTGAAGCTGTGATCGATGCTAATGGTGGTTATTTTGAGTAAATCTTGTTGATAGTATTGTAATTAACTCTGCCTGTAATGTTTTTTTGTCAATTCATTAAATTTAATAGATACAAAGAAGATTTTCTTTTTCCTTACGAAACTGTCAAATTTATCCCGAACACCCTGTATATATATATATATAAAGTGGAATATATTTATAAAGTATAATGTAATTGATAAATACAGTAGAAAATTAAAAATATAACTAAATGAGAGTTCCAAGATTTAGATACACACAATTAAGTTAGCCTGAGATATTTTGAAAGAACTTTTTTCAAAGCCATGAAAGTTTTTTTTAGCTTAAAAGAAAAGTGTACAACAAAGAATAAATAAATAAAAAATAACAATCATATAAACATAAAAAAATGACAATTTTTATGCTTATATAATTGCTGTTTTTCAATTTATTTTTAATATAAAAGTAGTGTATGACAAAGAATCATATAAATATAAAATTTATAATGAACAGGAACTATAAAATATAACTTACAGCCAGTGTCTTTCCAGATCCAGTCTGAGCAATGCCTACCATATTTCTTCCACTAAGGGCTATTGGCCATCCTTGACACTGAATTGGAGTAGGATGTTTATACTGCTGCTCATCAACAACTTCTGTGATATAATCTGTGATAAAAATGAGCATTTATGTTTATCTGTACACGATGCAAATTTACCATTGAAATTATAACATTTTGTATGACTTTTCTATTTAATTATAGGAAGTCTGTGGGATGTTTTTTTTTTGACCCAAAATGTTGACCAAATCCAGGGTTGTTCAACCTAGTAAATCAAATGTTAAATCTACCTGTTTAATTTAATTTTGATGGGAGTTTTGTTTTTCCAACTGCATTCAATAATTATTGACTAGTTTAAAAATTACAGTATGAAGAGCATGTCCAGCTAAGCTACCATCAGCACTGCATGTAAGAAGAGAGAGAAGACACAGAATACAAACACCCTACTACAAGGTTCTAGAAATCCAACTCACCACGGGCAAGTCTCTGTTTACACAGAGGCAACTGGTGAGTGAATTTTCTGCCTCATTCTAAATGCATTCAAAATATATTATTTTTTGCGCATAATTTACACTTTTTTTCGTAAAACATGTCGTTCACTGTAGAGTTATTTGATCATTGGTGGCTACCAATGAAATCATTACAGGAGTTTTATTTCCAGTCAGAAATAAAACTTCTGGATCCGAAACCCTTCATTCGAATATTACCACATTCTCTTTTAAAGAATCACCAAAACACTTGCAATTTTAGGTGCCAGTTTTCTCAAAAAAATTATAACGTAAGCCAATTATCTTAATTTTCTTCCTGTCTTTTATCTCCTTTAAGGTACAGACTTTATTTTTCTTTCTACATGAAAGACTGCTCATTTTTTTGTTGTAACTGAAAACTCAACCTACCATATCTTCTTCCCCCAACAGTTGTTCTGTCATTATTGTTGTAACATAACAAATGATAACTTAAATGTTTTTATTTCTATATGAAAAGACTTCATAAATATCTGCTTTTGAGTTCCAAAAATCTCATTTCTCTTACAATGCTATATAGGATTCCTTTCACTCCATGCACGCTTCACTATGCAACACACTTCCGGCATGTGTCATGAAGTGATAAAAATGAGCCACCATTATGTAAAATTGTTATGGCACTTTACTTGAAAACAGTAAATCTCGCACACTTGAACTGTAACTGTGCAAGAAAATATGTACATTTTTCATATCATATATGCATTTAAATTAAATTGCAGTTATCATATCCAATAAATACCTTTTTTATCAAATCAATGCATTCATTTAGTTCAATATTACATGTGTATACATATGCATTATACATACATATTATACATATGTACATCTATTATTTAAAAAAATAATAATTGTACTCTTCTCATAATATATAATTTCATTAACAAAATAAACCAGTCATTATAAACACAAAAATCAAAATTGCCACAATCTAATTAAACAATGTAGTAGATCTGTACATCTTATTCTTCCAACACTTTCATCCCTTAAGTAATGCGCAAATGTAATACTGTATTGTCCTAAGCTTATTTTCACAGCTCACAACACGATTTAACTTAGTAATCAAATGCTTGAAAATTGTACATAACACTGATTCTTTTAATAACTTAACACATATAAAACCAACAGTAATAATTTTAATGAATTAAAGGTACAAATATTTCGTACTGAAAGTAACAGTACATCAGTGTAGAACAAACAGTTAAAGGAATGGAATACAAAGTACAGAACAGTTGGTGGATTACCAATGAAAATTGTTGCTGCATGTTACTTTCAGTACAAAATATTTGTACCTTTAATTCATTAAAGTTATTACTGTTGGTTTTATATGTGTTAAGTTATTAATTTTAATTATGCCACAGGTACCTCTAAAGATTAGACAGATTCTTTTATAATACTGTTATTTAAAAAATACAATTGTCTTGCAACCACTAGTCTTTGCAAGATAATTGTCACATGAGTACATTGTGAAAAGTGGGTCTTTTTATGCTGAGTCTATAATTGAGAGGTTGGTTGATCAACATTTAGTACTTTAGTACCACATAAGGGTAGTGAGTTGGGAAAAGATGAACTTGTTTACATTTGATTTAAAAGACTGTATATTGTATTCCTTGAAGTCACTTCTAACAGTCTTACTCCTGTTGGGAAACACAAAAGGGTAAGACTGTTCCACAATACAGCAGTTGAAGGAGGAATAAAAGAAATCTGTTCTGTGGGTTTCAAATTACACTGTGAAGGGATGTTGAGCGGCAGTTGCACGTGTTCCAACGAGCTTAGTACTAAGTTGGGGGAATTATTGATGCTATTTCAGATGAACATTTCCCATGAAAATATTTGTAGAATACACATAGTACAGAAACCAAATGTCTGTGCGAAAGTGGGGGGGGGGTTGGATGAGTTGGTAACAGATGGGTCATTAATAAGTCTAATTGCTCTCCTCTGTACTGAGTTAAGCATTTTGAGGAAGCTTTTAGGGTTTAGAGGCCCCACCCCATGTGTGAGAGCAGTATTCAATAGCTGAGTAGATTTGTGATTTGTATAAAGTTAACAGCTGTTCAAGGGTGAAGTAATGTCTTGAGCGAAAGAAAAATCTTAGTTTTTTAGAAGCTGAAGATTCAATGGTTTTGATGTATTTATGTCAGGAGAGGCTTGATGTCAGGATAATTCCAAGAAGAGAAATCTCAAATTGTCTGGAAATTTGGGTGTTGTCAAAAATAATACTGAGGGAAAATGGTTCTTTTTTCTTCTTTTTTTTTTTTTTAATGAGAAATAAGACAGAACTGGGATTTATTAGCATTGAAGTTGACGAGGTTATCTGAACCACATTGGAGGATGGCTTGGAGATCAGAATTGAGCGAGGTAGTGGTTGATGTTCTGTAGGTTGAACTGAGTTGTGTAAAGTGACTTAAGTATAAAGAGCTAATAAGCTTCATTTCGGCAATGAAAACATTACTTAAATTAAGGGGATATTAAATCCCACATAGTTTTAAAACCGAATAAGAAACTCAAAGATCGGAATCAGAGAGTTTCTTGCCGAATATAGTAAACTATAAAGTATCGGCAACACTAGCATTAGCCAATGCAAGTGATCCTAGTACGTAGTACAATACCAGGCATTAGGTCTAGCTACTCACTGATGAAGCCTCAAAAAAGGCTGAAACCGGTCTGGGTAGTGACCTCCCTCCATAATGTAATAACAGCATACATTTCCTAGGAAATGTGTTTTTACATTATGGAAAATACCTAAGAATAGTGATCTGAACTTCCCCCACCTTTGCAATGAGTTGCCCGGTATTGTACTACGTACTAGGATCACTTGCATTGGCTAACGCTAGTGTCGCCGATACTTTATAGTTTACTATATTCGGCAAGAAACTCTCTGATTCCGATCTCTGAGTTTCTTATTCGGTTTTAAAACTATGTGGGATTTAATATCCCCTTAATTTAAGTAGTGTAAAGTGAGGTTTATCAAATGAAAGGGAGGAGCGCAATGTGCTGTCATTTGCAAAACTGTGTATTGGGTTGGAGGTTAACATAGGTCATTGATATATAGCAGGAAAAGGATTGGCAAGAGGGCAGAACCTTGTGGAACCCCAGCATTAGTTGAATGGTAGAAAGATAAGGAACTATCCACCACCACACATAATGAGTGTTCAGACAGAAAGCTGGCAATCCAACTACAGAAGTCCTGGAAGAGACCAAATGATGGTAGTTTGCCTAGTAAGCCTTCGTGCAAGACCCAGTCAAAAGCTTTGGCGATATCAAGTGCAACCATTTGAGATTAGCCAAACTTCTCCATGGCATTTGTCCAGAGATGGGCAACATATGTGAGCAGATCTCCTGTTGATCAACAGCAACAGAATCGAACAGAAGTGAGATTTGAGTTTCTGCCAGAAAGAGCAGGTGGGGTTTGGTAGACTGAAGATGGTAGTGGACACTATTAAGGTTGGAGTTTAGGCTACAGATTTTGATGAAATGGATATGCAAAGTTCTGTGAGGCATATATTTGAGTGTAAGAGTCTTGCACGTTTCCTATGCAGTGCCTGCATACCGGTCTCTATGGTGGCTACTAGTGGCAACACTTGATTTTTACACTAGATTAGCTTGTTTGTAGTCTATGATCCAAATGTTTTCTCCATTTTGGGGTTTTTCTTCTAGTTGTTTTCGAAGTTGACAACTTTGTTCCTTCTGAGCAAATGTTAGGTTTGGTTGAGCACATATGTGCAATTGGAGACAAGTGACTTTGAACTCATTCTTGAATGCTGTTATTAATTTAGATATGCTTGTCAGCATGTCACTTTTATGAGGTGTGGAAAGTTCGTTCTTTGATTTATGGGCCCAAGACAATGGCACCTGATGATATTTTTAGAGTCAATGTTACATTCTGCTAATTTGATGATGTCTTCTTTTCATGATTTTCCATCGGAAAGTTCAAAATAATGGAGATGAATTTTTTGTTTTTGGCTTACATCGATACAATTAGGTCACAGAGTTCATTTGCAGGCAAGGATGAACTTGCGTTGTGGCACGGATTGTCAATTAGTTTGAGTTTAGCTTCAAACACTCATATTTTGGAGGAAAAAGTTTCATTGATATCTTTGATGTGCTGCTCGAGGTTTTCGAGTCATTTGCCTAAGTTCAGGAGCTGTTTTACAGAAGGACTGTTGCAGTCAATAAATAGCTAGTGAGCTGATTTATCTATTTTTGCATAGGAAGCATGTAGCCAGTGGCAACAGAACTCGCACAATATAATATACCATTTTCTTTTTTTTTTTTATCATTGACATCAATTTTACAGGTGCGGTACATTGTGGGTTTATTGGCAACCAATGGTGCTGCACTGGTGAGACAAGGAATGTTCATTCGTCGTTAGCTTTTGTTGTCGCCATCGTTGCTTCATATGGTTATGTTATGTCGTCACTTTTCCTGTAATATAATTTACTTTGTTTATGAATTTACCTCTCTACAATAACTACAAGACTTACAAATTTCCCTGACTCTAATATCTGTATCACTTCTTATATGTTCATTCTATAAGGAAAGCAAATTCTATATCTCTAGCCAATTCCTAATTTTACTCACGTGCTTACCCTGACTGTTAAAGGTCATTCCTTGCTAAAAGGAACGAATCCTCTAATTTCTTTCTGGGGTCGTCTCCTCTTCAGATATTGACAAATCTATTTTTTAAAGCTGCGCCAGCCAATATCCTAGAATAGAGGGGACTCTTATTCAGGGAGACTTTTCCATACTTTTGGTGCACATAGGTGAATAAAGTTAGTGCTTAAACTCATAAATTAAACGCTTTACTGTGGCTAAGTAAATCCTGGTTTGCAGTCGTAACCTCTATAACAACACGTTATACTTTTCTTTCAATCCCCCCCCCTCTATGGTTCAGATTAATGAGTGGTAGTTTTGATTCATATCACATGCAAAACTCAAGTATAGAAGAAAAAACATATTTATTGGAATCTAAAGACGTATACACTTAGACCAATCTCACTTTCAATTAGTTCAATGACATGCTAAATCAAACTGTATCAAACTGATTAATACTCTAATGCATGAACAATAAATTCTTCTTTTAAGTTAGAGATTAAACACACATAATATACACATTATACACTTCTAATCAATATTCTACTTACTATGTTAGTCTTGCACATTAAACTAGTCACAATCATCTATAATCATTCCAGACAATTTGTCTTATGGACATTAGCCACTGCTAAATAATCACTTAAAGTTCTTAAATACTGCCCATACTTGATTATTACACTACAATGATCTTTCCCTTTTACTGACTGGGTAATCATACAACAAAATCTGTACTTTACCATTTCTTGGGGCAGGATCTCCAGGTCCGTCTGAACTTTCCTTCTTTGTTTGAATTACCTCTCAATACTTCCATAAGCTTGTGTCCACATGGTGAGTCACTATGGTCATCAGATTAAGCTATGCTCTGCACCTGGCGTTGTTCCCGCATCTATTCTCGATCTGTTTCGGGCCATCCTCGTTTCTACTGCTGATTCATAGGACACGTCTGCGATATTATTCTGTTGGAACATTCAGCGAAGGAGCGAATACAGCATATGCCGACATCTCACGCTTTAGTACCGGCAGAAATTCAGACATCGAAGGGAAAGGCGCACCATCCGATATCGTACTATTGCCAAGAAACACCATCAGGAACTTCCAGTCCACGGAAGAAGTTGAATCTTCATCCAGCACAATAGGTGAAAAAAGCCTTGAGAAAGGGGTGCAAACCCTTTTTTATTCTCCCTTCACTCCCCCCCTCCCCCTTTGGCATCCTGTTACTAGCTGCGATAGCGCCCTCTTACTTTCTGCGATCTTTTCCTGCCCGCTATTCTTTTGTCCACGGGAATTTCGGCACATCGTGTGATCTCGAGCAGCGTCTTCCAGGAAACGAACATGCATTGCTTTCCAAGATTGCCAATGCCTCAGGCCCACCCATGACCTTTGGATTATTGTTTACATCTAGCTCACCCATTCATTGTATACATGATGCATTCATATAATACTAATTTATACACAAAGTTCTTTACATGGTATTACAATTCTACTAAAAGGAGGTAATTTCATTTCTTACAGTTAATACTTTATTTCTTCTGCTTGAGTATAAGTTTTTTCTCTCAGCTGATTTTTCTGACTTGTTAAATCCTGAATGAATTGTTTCCTTTTAAAAGTTCTTCATTCAGGATGTAACAGTTGGCATAGCCGACGCTTGCATGTTGTTGATTTTTAATTGGAAGTATAGCTGATTTAATGCACTGTAAGTACTTACAGGTTGTGCTGAAGTCATCAGCTTCTTTGGACCCCCCTGTTAGGATTTCCATTTAATGATTACTTTGAGTGAAAAACTTACAATAGCGATAAAATGTGGGAGCACAAGTTTAGAGTGGCTTATTCAAGGATGCCGCCTGGCAGACATGAGAGTTCTGACTCCACATCAATTCTTATTTTGTCTTCCCTGTTAAATTATTGTTTATAGATAATATAGATAAGTGAATTTATATAAATTCACCCTTCATTATGAACAATAAACGAAAGCAAACACAAACTGAGTTGTGATGAATTGCGCTGCTGTGGCATACATTTTAAACCCACATTAAAAGAAAGTCTATTTCTGTATAATTATATGTAATGTATATTGAGAATTAACGAATGTATTACTTTATTTTGTCAACATACCTTTTTTTAACATCACCTATAATAATACTGATATAAAGTAGACCGATAACCATGGACAAGTAAACTTTTTTTTATGGCTGATAGATTTAAGTTGTATTTTTAGAGAACTGACATACTCCAGATCATCCTTATGTGATGACCTTGAGAGAGTTCTGAAAGAATTATAACATCCATGATGTGATCAAAAACATTGCTGATTCTTGGGAGACAGTGAAGCAATCAACAATTAAAGAGGTGTGGAACAAACTGCCCTCAATTCTGAGATGATTTTCATGCCTTCACAGAAGACACTGCCGAAGCCAGTGTCTTCTGTGAAGCCAGAAAAGCTGTGGTGCGTAGTGGCAATGCACTGCTATTGGACATCAATGAAAATGATGTCACTGACTTACTAGTCCCATTCACAACAATTAACCAATGAAGACCTTATGGAGATAGAGAAGCAGCTGACAGAAACACAAGAACATGAAGAATCAGAAGATCAAGAGCCAAGAAAGTTTGTGACAAAAGAATTAGCTGAAGCCTTTCTCACTGAAACAGACTTTGCTAAGCTTGAGGAGCAAGATCCTAACATTCAGCAGTTTACAAAGGTTTACCGTGAAGTTAGTGACAACACCAGCTGCTAAAAGGCAATTTATGATGAAAAAGGATAAAGGCTGTGCAAACAACCTTAGATACCTTTTTCAAGAAACTAACTTCAGTGGTAAGTTCCCCTCCTCCACAAACAGAATAAAATTCCAATTCTCCAGCACCAGGTCCATCCTCTCTAGCACCATCTCCATCATCATCATCTTCCAATTAATGTTAGCCTACCTTCTTGCATCAGAAATGCCCTTCCAGTAAACAAGACATTGATACAACCTTTAATATTCTTTTTTGAAATTTCTCCTATCTAAACTTTTTGTATGAGTTTGTTTTTATGTTCTGTTTGTTTGAATTAAAAGAAAGAGAACAATATTTTCTGTAATTCATTTTTACAGTACAGGGATATTATTATTATCATATATGAGCATTATGGCATTGTTATCAGTATTATTACTGCATATGCGCTGTTCATCAATGATCCGAGTTATATAAAAATCCAACTTAGACATTCTCAGGAACGTATCTCATTCGTAACCCAAGGTTACGAATGAGAGAAAACCTCGTTAAGAAAACCTCGCTTAACACGATTAATTAATCCATCAATTAATGTGCATTAAGCAAATACAATAAACAACAGGAATAAATATAATTCATCCATCAGTGAGCGTAAATTTGGAAAAAAAAATAACAGTATAAGCGATATTTAGAGGATAAAATCATCAAAGTTAATAAAAATCAATCACTTAAATTTTTATTTAATTTCTAAACATTTGATTGAACTGCTTTTTTACAAGCAGTTCAATCAAAGAACAATTTACCTGTTCGTTGGCATTCAAATAAAAAAGCGTAGGTGACGCATTCATTTTTTTGAAGACTTGTTTAAAACTTGTTTTTGCCCTGAAGTTAAAAGCTATTGTAAAAAGAATGATATTCCTTTCAAAATTTCGCTTTTATTAGACAATGAGCCAGGCCATCCAACTCTATTGATGAGTTGGATGGCATGGCTCACTGACTGACTTAGATGAAGATGGGCAAAGATCTTGGTTTTACAAGTTTAGATTGTAACAATGTGAACGAATGTATTGATTCTCATTCAAATGATCTGGATGATGAAACCCTTTTGGAGTTGGAACAACAACAACAAGCCTATGAAGAGGACAAAGATGACCCCACTGATGTCATGGTTGAAGAATTTTCCTTTGCTGACCTTTCAACTTTTGTGAGAAAAATCGACGAAGCTTCCAACTTTCTCATAAATGCCGACCCGAATTTGGAAAGAAACATCAAAGTGAGACAAAGTCTCAATAATGTCATCAAATGCTACAGAGATCTAGTACGTGAAGAGACAAGGAAGACAAGGATGGTTCAATGAACACTAAAAGACTACTTTAGTAAAAAGTAAATTACTGTATGCTAAAATCGAAGCAATGTTTGTTTTGTTTTTTACAACTTTTATATCAGCTTAAAAGGATTTTATATGTAATTTAGTTAATAAAAATAATAATTTTTTTTTCATTTTTAAACATTTTTATTATCCTAAATTTTTTAATAAACAAATTAAATTGAAAACCTTTATAAATAGACCTCGAACAACACAGTTTTGCATATCGCGGATGGTTCTTGGAACCAATTAACCGCGCTATACAAGGTATTCCTGTATATATATATATATATTTATTTATTTATATGGATTGGTAAGATAACTGAAACCATCAGATCTGTTCAAGGCTGATGTAATAAGGTTTTGCAACTTTCCTCATAAAACAGTTCCATAAAGAATCTGCTTTTGTATAGTTCTGTTTTTTTCTTTAAACTGTGCTTAATAAAGATGCATGTTCAGCCAGACCAGAAACTCAGGTTAATGATACTGGATATAAGATTTATGCTCTTCATGAAAATACAGCAGCAGTAGATCTAGCAGACTCATTGAAGTAATACAAAGTGCAAAAGCGAGGATTCTGGTAAACAGTTGGAAAGCTAAGTGGAGGAAGAGTGAAAATTTCCTTGACAGAATGAAAGGACACAACAATGTTGAGAGGCCTTGGGACTTCCACAGTACATTCTGATATTCCTTTAACAAAGGGAAGAAGAATATGGAATACAAGAGGTTTCTTCTTATCACAAGAAAGCAGAGAGGGAGCCTAAAATCACTGAGAGGCTTTGATAATAAAGAATTCAATGAAAGCATTTCTTAAAAAAAGATGATTTGATGTATTTTTACTCTTCAAGTAATAAGTCCTATGCAGAACATAAAACATGAGCATTTTTTTATTAGAATATTGATGATAATGTGACATTGCATGGATATAACAGTTTGCATAGTTTTTTTCCAGAAACAGAGAGAACATCTTGTTCATGAAGAACTAATAAATCCAGAAAAGCTAACTGGACTGATTGTTTATTCTTCTTTTAAAGTGAATTGATAGACATAAGATGAACCACATTTATGAAGGTATGAACCACATATGAAGGCATAAGAGGACTTCCCACTGATATACCTAAAATCTGATGATATAATTTATCTTGAATAATAAAATAGCCAGAATGAATAAAAAGCTTAATGATGTCAGAATAAGAATCAATGATATCTATTAAAAGAATAGTGGTGAAAAGAAACTATATCTAAGCAAATCATAATATCTGAAAGCCTAAATGAAGATCATAATTACTGTTTTAAAGTCCAAAGAGTTCGTAATATGAAAGGCAGATTTACACGTGGGAAGGTACAGTAGGGGGTGCTTAAGGGTCAAAGCTGTATAACTGAGAGGAGACCTCCACATAGCCTTTAAAGGAATGCGGAGAACCGACCAGGGCTTCTGACCTAATGTCCAATCCTCACCTTCTCGTGGTGCACCCTGTTGGGTATCTACTTTGATACTGAACGAACGAGGATGGGCTGGCAATTTGGGATTTAGCCGACCAAATTGTATTCTTATTGGTTAAACCAAAATAAAAAATGATGGTACAACATGACAAAATTTCATGCCGGCTGGGGCGTCGCCCGGTTAAACAAGGCCCCCGTTGTTTTCGCCAGGGAACCAGGGCGAACAGCGAAAAGTCAGCTACTGGAACAAATCTGAAAACAAACCCCAACTCAACATCACCAGAGTTAAAGATCGGTACTATCAACGTAAGAAGCCTGAATGGCAAAGAAATGGAGCTAGCTGAGGAATTAGATAAGTACCAGATCGACATAATAGGGGTGACTGAAACAAAAAAGACCAAAACTGGTGAGATCTTTCTGAGCAATAAATACAAAATGTTATATTCAGGCAATGACAATCAAGGAAAAGAAGGAGTAGCCATAGTATTCAACACAAAATACGAGGCTAATCTTCTTGAATGGCAGTCAGTCTCAAGTAGAGTAATGTGGGCAAATATGAGAATGGGGAACTGGACAATGAGACTTATTTGTGCCTATGGTCCCACAGAAGGTTCTACTAAGGTAGAAGTGGAGGAATTTTTTGAGGCTTTAGAAAAAGCAACTGACACAATGAAAAAGGAAAAGTTGGTCCTTGTTGGGGATCTAAATAGTAGAGTAGGAAATGATTGTGAGACATACAAAAATATTTTGGGAAAATTTGGAGAAAAGAGCAAAGCTAATAATAATGGCAAATATCTGTTGGATTTCTGCTCAGGACATGGACTGGTTATTACTAACACCATGTTCCAACATAAAAATGTGCACAAATTCACATGGAGAGAAGAGGCAAGGAATAAGAAAAGTCTCATTGACTATGTTATTGTTGATAGTGATGTTTTCTCCCTGGTGCAGGACACCAGAGTGTACAGAGGATTTGAAATTGGAAGTGATCACTATTTAGTCTTGAGCAGGATAAAATTGAATTTCATATTGAAAAGAATAACATGTAAGAAAGTTTTAAAGCGAATAAAAGTTGAGCAGCTCTCAGATGTGAACTGTAGACTAAAATACAGAAATATTATTGAAAAGAAAATGAAAGAGTTTGAGAACAGGAATCAAACCTTGGAGATTCAGTGGCAAACTCTGAAGGAAACATTGATTGATTCTGCCAGAGAGGCATGTGGTGAGGTTGTGTGCAAGGATAAAAAAATCAGAACTCCCTGGTGGACACAGGAAGTTAAAGAGGCAGTGAAGGAAAAGAAGACAGCATATCAAAAGTTCCTGGCAAATAAGTCAGCTTTTACTCTTACAGAATACAGAGACAAATGTAAGAAAGCTAAACAGTGTGTAAAACTAGCTAAACAAAAGTCATGGGAGGACTTTGGCAAGAATATAGAAAATAAATATCAAGAAGGTGGCAAAATATTCTGGAGGTTGTTGAAGAAGCTTAGGAATGGAGGAAAGAGTGCTGTAAAAGGAATTAGAGATGATAAAGGTGAAATGAAAACAGGAGAAAAAGATATCCTTGAAGTATGGAGTAATTACTTTGAAAAACTGCTAAATGAAACAAGCAGTGATGACAGCATAGTGATAAAAAACACTGACCAGGCATGCAGTCAGGAATACATATCCATACTTGAAGTAGAAAAAGCCATCAAAGGCTTGAAATGTGGAAAGGCAGCAGGAGTAGATGATATTCGACCAGAAATGCTGAAGTATGGTGGTATAAGAGTCTTACAGTGGCTGCACTGCATAGTTCAGAAAGCCTGGACAGAGGGACGAATTCCCGATGATTGGAGTAGAGCACTCATAGTACCCATATATAAAAAGGGAAATAAAACCGAATGTGAGAATTACAGAGGTATTTCCCTACTGAGTGTTCCTGGCAAGATCTATGCAAGTATACTTGAGAAACGGTTGAGAAGAATTGTGGAAGAAAAGCTTGGTGAAGAACAAGCTGGATTCAGGCCAAATAGAGGCTGTCAGGATCAGATCTTCACTTTACGACAAATAGTCGAGAAAGCATGGGAATATAACAAAGATCTGTATTTAAGTTTTGTCGATTTGGAAAAGGCATATGACAAGGTGCCAAGAGATAAGCTATTCAATACGCTGCAGTTATATGGTGTCAATGGGGCATTATATCAAGCAATACTTAGTCTTTATTTGAGTTGTGAGTCAGCAGTTAGAATTGAAGGAAGTACAGGAAGATGGTTTAATGTTAAATCTGGTGTGAGACAAGGATGTTCATTATCCCCTCTGTTATTCATTATCTATATGGATCACATTATGAAGGAAAGTGGTATTAAACCTGATATCAAAATTGGAGATGTTAATGTCAGCTCTTTGCTTTATGCGGATGATGTTATACTTCTAAATAAATCCGCTACTAGTCTGCAAGATTCTCTGACTAAATTGAATAGCTGTTGTAATAGATATGGTATGAAGGTCAGCAATAAAAAGACAAAGACAATGAAAATAGGCAGAATCATTGAAAATGTCAACTGTGTTGTGAATGGAGAACCTGTGGAACAAGTAAAACATTTCAGCTACTTAGGCACAATTTTTACTGAAGATGGTAAACTAAATATAGAAATAGACAACAGAATCAGCAAAGCTGGTATCGTGGGAAGTCAATTGAATAAATTCATATGGAATAAGAAAGAAATTAGTCGGAACACTAAATTAGCTGTATACAAGACTGTGTTCAAACCAATTTTAACTTATGGATCTGAGAGCTGGGTCAGAAGTAAAACACTTGACCAAAGACTAGAGACCGCAGATATGAGAGTCCTGAGAAAGATTAGAGGCGTGAACAGATGGCATCAATGGCAATATCATATTAAAAATGAGGATATTAGGAAAGAACTTGACATTGTCAGCATCCAGGAATGTGTTAGCAGAGCTAATCTCAGATGGTATGGTCACTTAAATAGAATGGGAGAGGAAAGATTAGCAAAACAAGTGTTCTCTGCCAGGTTGGCAGGAAAACGACCCAGAGGAAGACCAAGATATAGGTGGATTGATACGGTACAAAGTGCCTTAGACGATAGAAATATAAGATCTGATAATGTTGGAGTCTTGACAAGTAACAGACTGATTTGGAGGAAAATTGTAGATAGGAAGTTAGTAATGATGTAATTTTTTCATGTAGTACTGTCATATCCTGTACACCCCTTGAGGGTACATGGCAGGAATTTGATGATGATGATGATGATGAAGGTACAGTAGATAGTAATGGTGAAAAGCTTTTTTTTTTTTTATGTAGTTCCCATCCACAAAAGGTTATCTCAAACCTTTGGTTCTTTTTTTTTTTTTTTTTTTTTGTTTTAGTTTTTATCAATTTTATACATATATATATTTTTTTTATATTAATAAATTTGTAATATATTTATAAAATAAATAAAAATACACATAGTCCAGAGACCCTGCTCTAGAGGCTACACATGAATTTTTTCAAGCCATTTCAGGCCTCTAATAAGTGAGACTGTGGTCTCACACAGAGCAATGACCTTCATCTCCCACCTAAAGACAATTGCAAACATTCATGCACCCTGCAGATTCAAACCTGTGACCTGTTGGTTGGAAAGCAGTTATACTAACTACATGGCCAACCAGGGCAGCGGAAAAAAACTATATTTTTTTTTTTCAATTCACACAAAAACACAAGGAAATAGTGAATAACACGTATTTATTCAAAGACCATATATTTCAGTCTGAAAATTACAAGCCATCATCAGCAGCAACATTAGTTAATTACAAAGTAGAATGCAAACAATGGATTTATTTGAAACAGTGAGAACCATGTGATGTTATACATAAAACAACACAAAAGTTTAACTGAAGAAATGCTGTATTATTAGTTATTAATGAACCATATTGTTAATTTTAAAAAAATTTAATAATGTGTGATTAGAATAAGACTCTCCCATATCTCCGTGAGAAGGAGTCATTCCAATCCAAGTTCAGATGGTGAAATAATGTTTCAGTGCTTTCTTTAAATAAACATTCAAATTTATAGTAACAAAGATGGAGTACACATGTTTTATACCATAGGATATTGTGGTTAGTATCTATTCCATGCTGTGCAAGGCTAGATTTCTCAAATTTCCTGCTGATGATGTTAGAGGTGTTCTTGTATTTGTATAATAGTCACTTCATTAAAATCTGTATTTCTGATATAAGCTGCTCTACATATCTTTCAATCAGAAGATAAATTCTTAATTAGAATTACCGATGTTTTGAACAACTTAAAAAGCTTGTCCATAAAAATGAACCTGAATTTAAAGGCAAGCAATCATCACTTAAGAAAAGCTTAAACTTTAATTTAAGTAATAATGTGAAAAATTAATCTAAAGAATAAATCTTTTGTTTCAAAGTTCACTATTAGTAATTTTTGTAATAATAATTCTGTGAATAGATCTAGACAACAAAACTTCTAGAAAATATGCAGAGTATTTATCAAAAATTACAATGTTATTACCAGGAAAATTTCCTTCCTCAAATGTAGTTACTGGATTTGGGATATCTCTTCCTCTTACTAAAATTTCATTAACATTTCTGTAAGCATATACATCATCCTACAAAACAAATAGAGTAAATATCAAAAAACTTATTTACTCTTAAGTTATTGAAGTATATCAATTTTAAAAATAATATGCAAAAATACATGGAAATAAAAATTAAGCAGGCAGACAGAAATAATAAAACAAATGACTATAAATGACATAGATTTCATTTATAGACAATGACATAGACTATAAATTTCCCTAGAAAAGTTACCCAAAAACTGGAAATTAAAATGGGGGCATTGTGATGAATCAAAAGAGCCAGATGAAACAACAAAAATTTCAAACTTCAAAAATTGCTTCCCCCCCCCCCACTGAAAAATGACAAACCAATACACATTTGCATACAGCAATTTACTTTAATTATTCTATATTTCATAATGTACTGAGTACTTAAATATTTTGTAACTATTTCTTCATATATCTTTCTCTTCACCGTATGAAGAAAATCAAGTGTATGAAGAGGAGGTATTATAACTGCACAAACTGAATAAGAATTCAACACTGGGCTAATGGGATATCAACACGTATGCTAAAAGAGGGCTCAGCTGAACTGGCTATTCCCTTGACCAAGCTATATAATTTGAGTCTCAGAACAGAGAAGATTCAACAGGAGTGGAAAGAATGTATAGTAATCCCATTGCACAAGGGTGCTGCAAAAATCGACATATCCAACTATCCACCAATCAGTATTTCAGGAGTGATGGTGAAGATTTTGGAAAATATGGTTAGGGCTCACATTCCAAAATGAGTTGACAGAGAATCTCTACTTTGCAATGAACAGCATGGGTTTACTCAAGGAAGGTGATGTTTTAGCAACTTGAACATATTCTATAATAATATTACCACTGAGTTAGACAAGAGAAATGGATACACCATGATCTCTTTGGATTTTGCTAAGACTTCTGACAGAATACATCATGGATGACTGTTGCATAAATTGGAGAATATGGGATTGGAATATAAACGATTGGCATGGATAAGAGGATGGTGGCTGAATGACACATATCAAAAAGTGGCATATGGGGGATGTGAGTCTGCAAGATTTAAGGTAACCAGTGGTGTACCACAAAGTTCAGTGCTTGGTCCACTGTTATTCAATCTGTACATTAATGACATTGGGAAGGATTGGACATGCAACATACAGCTATTTGCTGATGATGCAAAGAGAGATAAAGTAATCAGGAGAGCTGCTAATATGCAGTACTTGCAGAATGATTTGAATAGGTTGGAATTGTGAGCATGTGAAAATGGCTGTCATTTCAATGTTAATAAATGTAAGGTCATGGTGTGATTAGATATCCAATGTCGTATTATATTACTTGGTGGGATTATGCTTGAAGAAACTGATGAGACTAGAGATCATGGAGTTTTAGTAGACAGGAAGTTGAAGTTCAAGGGTCATATAGTAAAAATGTAAATACAACTCAGAGAATAACAGCAATGCTGAAACAAAACTTGACATGTAAAGATAAGGAGGTCATTTTGCCTCTTTACAAAGCCTTGATAAGATCTCACTTGACATTGCATGCAAGTCTGATCTCCTGGCTACCGTGGTGATTCTAATACAGTAGAGAGAGTGGAAGGAGTATCAAAAATGATATCAGGATTGCAGAATTCTGATTATGAAGATAGACTGATCATTTGTAGGCTGCAGTCACTAGCAAAGAGGACAAAGAGGGGTGATATGATTGAGACATACAAATTTCTTAAAGGGCTATAGAATTACAGTAGATGGAATTTTTCATTTTATGGAGAGTGGGGAAAGGATGCAAGGATATACGTGGAAGTTGAGAATGAATGTTCTCAAGAAGGGGGATGAGGGCTAGATTTTTCTGTCACAGAGTAATAAGTGATTGGAATGAATTGCCGTTGGATGTTGTGTGCAAGTGGCATGAATGAATTCAAGCACAGGTATGACACTGGTCTAAATAGTATGGCCACCCTCGATGAGTCCCTGTCTCCCTGGAGGTTCTCTCTTAATAATAATAATAATATAAAGCATAGTGAGGTAAATGAAATATACTGACATGCAAAATTATGTGCAATTCAAATATTATATTAAAATTTAATTATTAGAGTTTAGATTTGTTTATATGTTGTTTATATATATTATAAGTTGCAGAATAAGCAACTCCAAAATAAATTGATGATACTTGAAAAAAAATAATAAATAATAATAAAATTGCTTACTGAAGATTTTGAAGCCACATTGGGATGTTCATTATACACATTTTTTTCAAATGGCATAACTGCTATTTTATCCCAATCTGGTGGCTGTAAATCAGAACTATCAAACCTTTGTGAATGACTATATCTGCTTCTGGGAGTAAATGTATTATAATCAATATCATCTTTGTCATACAAGCCCATTCTTCTAAAGTTCTTTTGGTTAGATCTAAACCCTTCTGATCCTTCATATCTTCTGAAATTTACATCCCCATCATCATACCTACAAGAAAATATCTTTCAATAGTTTTATGACAAATTACTGTTTTACATAGAGTTTAAGATACTGACTGATCTATTTTTTCTTCAAAATGATATTCTATTTATATATATAATGTTTAAGTATTTTGCATGAAAAATGCATCACTATTAATGAAACATGTATATGAACAAAAATGCTAATGCTTTATAGTTGGCAGAGAATTAATGCATGAAGAGTAACAGCGATACCGCTGGACTTTGCAAAAACCTTTGACAGGATACCACATGGAATTCTAATCAGTAAACTGCAGCACATGGGGATGGATATAAGGTTGGTGAGGTGGATAAGAGGGTGGTTGATGAAGGGATATTAGAGAGTAGTTTATTCAGGAGTAGAGTCCAGAAGAAGGCCTGCGACTAGTGGCATAGTTATGCAGGGTTATGTTTTTCGACCACTACTGTTTAATTTATACATTAACGATAAAGGAAAGGATCTGAGGCAGGGGCACGCCAGTGGTGTCCGGCACCTGTGTGCAAACTTTAGTTGGTACCCCTATTCCTCCACCCTCCAATAAAAAAAGCACTTAAAAAAATTTTTTTTTTACGTATTTCCTCCTCTTTGGCGTCTTTACTGTCCTGGTGCCTGTGTGTCGCAGACATCGCACATATGGCCGGCATGCCCCTAATCTGAGGGGAACTGTTCAGTAGTTTGCCGATGATGCAAAGTTGGACAGAGCAATTAATACAGATGATGTTAAGAGAGCAAAGCATAAATGCACATTTGGTGAGCCCAGCATAAAAGCACAATTTTATGCTAGGTTCACCAAAATGCATATGGAAAGCTTTCTAAACAAAATCTTTTTTAACTTGAAGAAAATACAGATGCAGCATCAATCATGTTATAGAACTGAACTATTGACCTCTTGGATATAACATTAAAAATTTTTAAAAAAATGGATAGGGAGTCATGGATGAGTACATTTTTTGCATAGTGATGAGTGCCTTGCACAATTTCTCAAGCCTTAATAGCGTGTATCTTGCCAATGAGCACAGTGTCTCAGTGATATTTATTTTCTATTTTCTTATCACTTTGATATCTAAATATCAAAGTGATATTTAGTTTCTATGTTTAAAGCCTTTCCATGACTTTTGTTTAGCTAGTTTTACACAGTGTTTGGCTTTCTTTCTTTCATTTGTCTCAGTATTCTTTAAGAGCAGAAGCTGACTTATTAGCCAGGAATTTTCAATTGCTTTCTTCTTTTCCTTAACTGCCTCTTTCTGAATCAATCAGTGTTTTCTTCAAGGCTTGCCATTGAATCTCCAAGATTTGGTTCTTGTTCTTAAACTGTTTCATTTTTCTTGAATAATGTTTGTGTATTTTAGTCTATAGTTCACATCTGAGACCTGTTCAACTTTTATTCACTTTAAAACTTTATTACAAGTTTTTCTTTTTAATATGAAATTCAATTTTATCCTGCTCAAGACTAAATGTAAAAACAAAACATAATTGAAATCTAATGCAACATGAGAGTGCAAAAGAAAAGTAAAACATCCTTTCTTTTAGGCTTGCACGGTGATCCGAATGCATTTTTGGAAATTATGGAGACAACTACTGTGTTTGAATAAAAACTTTAGTTTAATATTACTAAAATTTACAATTCGACATTTCAACTTTTATGTCAAGGTCATCTTCTGGAGCATACAAATATACACAAGAAACAAGCTATACTACAATCAGACTGGTATGAAATACCAGTATGAAAAAAGGTTTTTTTCCATGTATGAAAAAAGGTTTTCATACATGGAAACCTTTGAGCAAAGGGTTCTTGATTCCGCCACGCTTCGACCGACAATCTGGCTCAGATACGTTGGCGACGTGTTCGCGATCTGGCCGCACGGGTGACAAACGCTAAACACATTCCTCAGCCACCTAAACAAACAACACGAACGCATACAATTTACCATTGAAATCAAAAAGCAAAATTCGCTCCTGTTCCTAGACACACTAGTTACACGTCTTCCTTCAGGCAGTCTATCCTTCACGGTCTACCGAAAACCGACACACACGGGCCAATACATACATGCGAATTCATACCACCACCCAGCACAAAAATATGGAGTCATTAACACCCTTAAAAACAGAGCCACAACTATTTGCTCTAACCAGCAAGCCCTGAAACAAGAAATCATTAGTGACACATTCATAAATAATGGCTATAACAAAAATACTGTCAATAAAATACTCTATAAAACCAAAACGAATCTAGATTACAGTAAAACCATAGCCATCCCATACATTAAAGGGTTATCAGAAAAAATCAACAGAATCCTACAACATTACAACCTTTAAACCACCCACTAAACTTAAAACCATATTCAGCTCCTCTAAGGATCCTCTCCTCCCATCAGCACATCCTGGAGTCTACTGCATCCGCTGCACCTGTAACTTACCGTACATTGGTGAAACAGGACGGACAATCCCTATACACAAGAAAGAACACATTAGACACATTAAATATAACCATTATTGTGAAGCAGGCCTCTCACACCATGCACTTAACACCTTACACCAAATCAACTGGAAAAGCACCTGCTCCTTACACCGCACAAAAACATGGTACGAAAGAAAATTTAAAGAATCCTGCGAAATCCTGATAAACCACCCAAATATCAACAATAAAGATGGTATGAAAATTCCAAGAATCTGGATGGCACACATTCAGCCAACCTAATATGAAAGATTCAACATAAGTCAGGACTCTAGCCAATTCGCTAGTATTAGAAACCATTCCACTCCAACTGGCTGGAATGACGTTAATATGTATATAGTAGACAACACAAATAATAGGACTCTAGCGTTATGTATAATTTTTTTTTTTTTTCTCACCAGAGGTCAGGCCAACAATTGTGGTAGCGGTTGGTCAGTGTCTTTAACGAACCAGTCTGATTGTAGTATAGCTTGTTTCTTGTGTATATTTGTACGCTCCAGAAGATGACCTTGACATAAAGGTCGAAACGTCGAATTGTAAATTTTAGTAATATTAAACTAAAGTTTTTATTCAAACACGATAGTTGTCTCCATAATTTCCAAAAATGCAAAAGTAAAACATATTTACTGGTATCAAGTGTAACAGGTACAACTATTTCTAGGAAGGATAGAGAGGATTGGAGAGGAGGGGGCGTGCTGCTAATGATATTGGATTATTTGAATCCAGTTAGAGTTGAAACCTATGATTGTAGTACTACTACCAACAGTATTTCATATGGCAGTGAGTTTGAAGCCACCTGGTGTGAGATGGAATTTAACAAGATCAATTACATAGTGGGGTGTCGTTACAGACCTGGTGGATCGGTTGCTAATGATGAAGAAATGCATTACCAAATAGTCAAGATGAGCAAAAAGAGTAATCACAATGGGAGATTTTAATCATCCAAATATTGATTGGGTAGAAGTAGAATCTCATGAGAAGAATGGAAATGCATTTACTGAGATGTGGAACAACTTATTCAAGCAGCATGTGGCAGAAGGAACTCAAGGTCATCCATTTCTAAGGTTTTTCAAAGGCTTAGAAATGAAGAAAATATGTTTATTTATTTACTTGTTTATATTTTCTATGTTCTTACCAGTCTTCTCATGACTTTTGTTTAGTTAGTTTTACACAGTGCTTTACTTTCTTACATTTTTCTCTATATTCTATAAGCTTACATGGTGACTTACTTGTCAGGAACATTCAATACACTTTCTTCTTTCCCTTGACTGCCTCTTGAATATCTTGTGTCCACCAAGATCTGAATTTTCTATCCTTGAAGACAACCTTACTATTTACCTCTCTGGATAAATCAATCAATGTGTTCTTTACGGTTTGTCAATGAATGCCCAATGTTTGGTTTATTTGTTTTGAATAATATTTGTATATATGAATCTATAGTTCACATCTAAGAGTAGCTCTACTTTGATTCAAATCCTCTGTATAGTCATGCCCTGAACAGTGCAAAAACATTCTAGTTGATATTGCCTACCATTCAAGATGATTATAATGATATTTAGTGTTGAATACTATAGCTACTCCTGCTTTTCCTTGATTGTTAGTTATTGCCTAAATAACATCATGTGTTTGTTGCTGTAGCCAGCAAAGGTTGGTCGATTGATGGAGCCTCTGCTACTAATGGCTCCCGAAAAAATGTTAAACAAGTTTGAGAACAGTAAGTACAGGGTGTTCGGGATAAATTTGACAGTTTCGTAAGGAAAAAGAAAATCTTCTTTGTATCTATTAAATTTAATGAATTGACAAAAAAACATTACAGGCAGAGTTAATTACAATACTATCACCAAGATTTACTCAAAATAACCACCATTAGCATCGATCACAGCTTCAATTCTGCTTCGGAACCTCGAACAAGCTGATGCTACAGTCTCCCTGGGAAGGGCCGCAAAAACTGTTTTAATTTTATCCATTAACTGGGCTTTTGTATTACTGGAAGTGCGATTGGTGTCTTTTTCAACTGCGCCCAATACAAAATAATCCATGGGGTTAAGGTCTGGGGAGTTTGGAGGCCAAACATTTGGACTGGTGAAGTCGTAGAAATTTTCAGACAACCATTTTTGACTTTTCCCAGAGGTATGGCAAGGGGCCGAATCCTGCTGCCATACATACGGCCTACCATTGGCTACCCTTGTTATCCAGGGCTTGACTACAGTTAGCAACTCCACGAACAAAGCCCGAATTCCAATGCCAGGGTTCTTCAACACCTGTTCCTGCAGATTTGCGAGGAATTCTGCTGTACGAACGCAATCAGATCGTCTGCTAGGGATCTTTCTTCTTGCTACATCCTCGTAGTCACCATTGCAAGTCTCTAGTTCATGCCTGATTGTTTTTACTGTATTCAAGGAGCATTGGGCAGCAGTCGTAATATCCTTATTTTGATGGCGGGCACGAATCATCATGATACAAGTTATTCTCTTCCATGATTCAGGTGGGTTCCAGCTATCCATCCTTTCTGACATCTTGTATATGAATGAAGAAGGGTCCAAACTTTTAAATGAAGAGAAGTGTGTGTTAATACATGTAACTTACGGAAAAATATAATTAATTATAAATATGTCAAATTTATCCCGAACACCCTGTAATTGGAAGGGGAACAATCGTTCGATGCTGTTGGCACACTCTCCCTCGCTGAGTCTTTGGACTCCCTGGAGGTGTCACATAATAATAATAATAATAAAAATCGCACAATTATTATAAGCTTTGCTCTTTTCTCTCTCTTTTCAGAGTGCACCAAGAAAAGGTGAGGACTGGACATTAAGAGCAAAGCTAATAATAATAGTGAGTTTTTTCCAGCAACAAACAAATGATGTTATATTCAGGCATGAAGAAAAGAACCGACCTGTCAGAAGTTCAGGTTGGTTCTCCACATTACTTAAAAGGCTGTGCAGACGTCTCCTTCTGCCTCTAATTTAAAATTAGAGCTATCCTATATACTATAAGGAACTATGCATTTCTTTGCTTTGAGTAGTAGTGGCTGTGAGATGCAGCTATGAAAATGAATTAATCCAGTTTAGTGTTGTCCTGTTAAGGATTATCACATCTCTTAATGAAGATAATTGATGGCTTCACTTCTTATCCATGTTATTATAACTTTATCATTCAGCTGGCATCCATCATTCAGCTGGAGATGTCAATATATTCTGTTGCTTGCTTATTTTTTAGTAATATTGATTTACCTGGACTCTCACAAAATTAAATGATATATCATAAATTCACAAAATATATAAGAAAAAAAGCTTTCTATAAGAAAAAAAGAATTAAATCAATTTTAGTACAGTCATCCCTTGACTTACATCCGGGTTTCGTTCCATCAGGCAGGACGTAAGTCGATACATTAAATCAACAGAGTTATAGGGGTTAGGGACTTAACTGTAATAAGTATACTGTCATTTTAATTTTTAAACCTTATTATGAACCTTATTATTAAACCTTATTGTACTGTGTGTTACTGCCACTAGAAAACAGGAGAATAATCACCCAAATCTTCCTCCACAATCACATCTTCATTTCCTTCCCTGTGTGAAAAATCAGGCTGTGGCTCTTCTGGTATAACCTAAGTTTTTTGTTTATGAAAATGTCCATTGTGCTTTGCTTATTCCTCTCCTTCTTTTCATCATAAATTTGTTCATAGCAAGCAAACGCATCATGTACTTTCGTTTCTATTATTAAGTAGCGTTCAACATTGGGGGCCCATGTCTTCAGTCATTTTGAGGAAATCGTATAACTGCAGAGAACACTTCTGCAAGACCCTTCACACAAATTTTTTAACTACCTCTTCCTGTTTCTCTTTTCTCGTTTTTCCTCTTTTGAAACAGTTGTTCCTTGAGTTCAACTAATTCTTCATGGTTCAACTCTTCAGGGGAACTTTCTATGAGCTGAATTATGTCATCATTCACTTCGAGATTCAGACTGTGTGCTAGGCCCACTATTACAAACTTCCAAAATCATGCACAAACTTTTCTAATGTCTTTTTCCATATGCCACTCATACATTGAGAGGTCACATAAATAAATATTTATAAAAATATTTTTAACAGCATGATAAATATTGAATGTTTTCCAGAATTGCATGAGAGTCTGTTCATTTCCTTCAGTGGCAGAAATGGCTTGTGAAAAAGTTCTCTGTAGATAATAAGCCTTAAACACTACATCCATCAGTTGGATCAATGGAGTAGTGTTTGGAGGAAGAAACATGACCTTGAACTTGGTGAAGATCACTGCTATAAAACGTATCTAACGGATGACCTGGAGCATCATCTAGAATAAAATTTTAAATTCTACATTTTCTTTCACACAATAGTTTTTTATTTCACTCGCATAACAGTTGACTAAGGCATCCTCAATTTTTGAGTCATCCATGACTTTTATTGCTCTGATAATGAACTGGGAGTACACTTCCTAATGCTTTTGAAGATTCGTGGATTCTCACGCTACTATATCACAAATGGTTTTAGTTTACATTCAGCCACATTATCTGTAACAGAATCGTAATACGGGCATTAAGAGCTTTGAAGCCAGGCATACATTTTAGCTTTTTGTGGATGAACTGCCTGCTCGGACATTTTTTTCCGAAACAAGGAGGTCTCATCCATATTAAATATTTGCAGTGGCAAATAATTTTCTCCAATTTTTCCACAAACTCCTTGGCAGCCTTCTCAGCACTTGCAGATTCCCATACATTTTCACATTATGCAGCGCATAATACTGCTTGAATCTCATGAATCAACTAGAAGAAGCGCTGAATTCGTAGTCATAATCGGGTTCTGCTTTCTCCTTCAACATGTTGAAGAGACTTAGTGCCTTAGCAGTTATGGTCACAGTGCTAATAGGGGTATACTCTTTTGGTTCAGGTCCTCTATCCATGATGCAAGTAGCTTTTCCATATCACTGACAGGACCTTGTCGTTGCTTCATCACTATTGTCAATTTAATGAAAACAGATCCTTTCACAGCCTCTACGATTTTATCCTTTTTTTTCAAAGTCGTTGTCACTGTAGAATGAGACCATCCGAAGTCATGTGCAATCACAATGATGGGTTTACCAGCTTCATGTTGCTTTATAACTCGCAACTTCGTTTCAAGATCAATTGCTCACCTCATTTTCTGTGATTCTTCACTAGGCATTTTGATTGGGTATGTAGGGGCCATAATGCGCGAAAAATTGCGAAATAACTAATGATAAATACCCAAATAACCCCTTTATCAAGCACAAAATCCACATAGGAACTGTTGAAGACACGTGCAGACTGCTGAGGGAGGTTGCAAGTGAAAGCGCTGTTGCCACTGTGCATGCTTTATCTTACACTCGCTTGCATCTTGTTCAAAAGTATAGCTGAAAATGTTATTCATTCCCTTATGGGATCATGGATGTATCTTCAAAAGGATGTGACTCGAACGGACGTAAGTCGAGGGATGACTATATTTATAATGTGATTTCCAAACTATATACTTAAAAATAATATACTTTATTCACCAACTAAAAAAAAGCAACTGCAACAGTATACTCACCAAGAGTGATCCTGACTGAAGCACATTCTGCAATGCAATACATTCTGCAAAGCTGTGGTGTTTTGTCTAAAAGAAACATGGTTAGGTTTATTCACTGCCATAAATAGATAATGAAAGTTATTTTTTTAAATGCATTTATAAAAACCTAAGTTTCAGTTCAATATTAAAATTAATCCTAGATCACTAAACATTCTTGAAAAAAATATTAATGCAAATCCTTATTCACACACAATTAAAGCTTTGAATAAGACATTATTAAATAAAACATTAACTTACATCTGTCTTATTTGAGACTACTTTGAGTATCAATGTGTTATTTCATGTAAACATGGACAATTTTTTTAATTTATTTATTCAGCATTTTTAGTTAGTTAGTGTATTCTTGTTAGTATATATTTTTATTTCAATTAATTTATTTTATTTTATTCTCTCGGGAGATCCTGTAATCCCTAGAGAATGCGTCCCCTGGGTGGTGGATAGGGGAACCCACCATGTGCGTGCGTGCGTGTATGGTGGGGTGGTCCGAATATACTGAATAGGACTTGTGGACCAATAGGGCCATAAGGGGCAATCCCATGGACCACTAGCTGGATCTATCTCTCCTTTGTCTACTTTGAGGAAGATCCATTTACTTTAATCTTTCCTATAAGGCCTTATCAGCCAACTCTTCTTATCTTATGACCCTTATGCTATTAGAGTACTCGAGGGCCATGGGGTCTTTTCATTTCTGGCCTTACAATTATGCCCTCTCTATAAACCTTACTATATTTCTTTTATAATCCACTCTTTCCCCTTCATTATACCCTATTCCTCCTATGGGTTTAAATTCGGAAGAAGGCTAATTCAGAAGCCTTAAGGTAGCAGCCCTACCACTGAACTATTCCATCGACAGGCTAGTCCCCTGACATGGAGAACATAATCCTACTTGTAAGCTGACAGAAAAAGATAATTGGATTGAATCTATGGAAAACGACCCTAGAATGGAAAAGGGAAAACGAAAATGGAAACGACAAAATATAATACACATAGCAAACTGAATGTAAGAGGACTAGCATATAAAGAAATAGAATTAGACCAGTTATTAAATAAAAGAAATTTTAAAATACCAGTAATCACTGAAACAAAAAAGAAATTAAAAGGAACTATGAGAACCGAAAATTTTAATGTGATATACAGTGGAGTCGACAGAGACCAAAGAGCACAAGCAGGAGTCATGATTTGGATTCATAACTCCCTTTAGAATAATAGAAGCTAGAATAAAAATAGATAGAGACTATTTAACAATAATTGGTTTATATGCCCCAAAAGAAGGAAGAGAACAGGACAATACTGATTTTTATAATCAGCTACAAAACATATATAATAAAATAAATAAAAATGATTACGTAATTTTAGCAGGAGACTTAAATGCAAGAATGGGAAACACAAAAATTAATAATAATACAGGAATACATGGAGAACTTACTCTAAACAGGAATGGTAAAAAATTGATTGACTTTGTAGTTTATAATAACCTAAAAATAATGAATTCCTTCTATAAACATAAAGACATACATAAATATATTTGGGCAGCATGAGGATGGAAATCAATATTAGATTACTTCATATTAAATGAAAAGACATCAAAATTTTCACTAGATGTTAGAGTTCACAGAGGATATGAAATAATCAGTGACCACTTCCTTGTTAAAATAAAATTAAGATTACCCCCTAAATGGCTACAAGTAACAAGAACAGATAGAAAAATTGAAACATTTGTTTATAAAACTAGATTATTCAATGACACAAATATACAATGGCTATATGAACAAAGAATTAACCAATATCTAGATAAAATAAACAAACTGAAGAAATAGAGTGGCTTAATATAAAAACGATACTAAATGCAGCAGCAAATGAAAGCTTAGGAAAGACCAAAAAATTCAATAAAAGGAAAAAAACTGAATATCTGGGCTGATACAATCAAAGAAATAATCAAAAAGAAAAAAGAAGTCTATCACAAATGGTTAAGCAGTAAAAGATTAGAAGATGAAATAGAATATAAAAGAGTAAGAGCCATAGCTAAAAGAGAACTCAGAAAAAGACATAGGGAATCATGGAACAAGTTTGTTTCTAATTTAGAACATGATTTATATAAAATAAGATCCAATGTATATAAGATTTTGAAACACTTAAATGCAGATACCAAAGAAAACATAAAATTAAACACTGAATTGAAATTAGAAGAATTTCTAAATTACTACACAGAACTGTGGACAGACAAATATTTTAAAAAAGACAACTCGCAAACAATTAACGAAAATGAAATAACTAAAGAAGAATTAGAAATCAGCCTGAAAGAAACAAGAAACAGAAAATCACCTGGAGAAGATAAGCTAGGTTCAGAACTATATAAATACACAGGAACAAGATTCAAAGAAAGACTTATTATTTTTAAATAAAATTTACTCAACTGGTATCCCCCCAATAGAATGGAAAAAAGCAATTGTGATTCCTATCTTTAAAAAAGGTAATAGAGATGACCCTAAAAACTATAGTGGTATCAGTATACTAAATTCCTGTTACAAAATATATAGCAGAATCTTAAATAGCAAACTAATGAAATATTCCGAAAACTTTATTCTAGAAGTACAGAATGGATTTAGAAAAGGACGATCATGTATAGACCCAGCCTTTTGCCTAAAATTAATAATAGAGAAAAGAAAAGAATACAATTTTGAAACACATATTGCATTTATTGACTTTGAAAATGCATTTGACAAAGTTAAAAGAAATATATTATTTAACATATTAAAAGAAAGACAAATACCAAATAATATCCTTAAAGCTTTCACAAGTATATATCAAAATAATCAAATACAAATAAGATTAAATCACGCGCTATCATATAGGAGAGAGATAAACCAAGGGGTCCGACAGGGATGTCCCCTCTCAGCAACTCTTTTTAATATCTACTTAAATGAAATAATAATAAAATGGAATAAAAATTTACATCAAGATATTAAACTTTCTCCAACTGTGAACTTAAACACACTCCTTTTATCCGACGATCAAATAATAATTACAAATTCTAAAGATAACTTACAGAAAGCTATTTTAGATCTAAATAAGATATCCAAAGATTATGGTATGATAATATCAACAGAAAAATCAAAAACTATGGCCTTTAAAGTACAAGATTCAGCAAGAACTAAAATAGTAATAGACAACAAGATCTTAGAACAGGTGAATTCATTTAACTACTTAGGATATATGATCACATATGAAAATATGTGATGAAAAAAATATAAACATAAAAATTGCAAAATATTTAAAAATAACAGGTGTGATTAACTCTATATTTAAACCAAACCTAGTCCAAAAATAAACCAGACAAAAAGTTTACAATACATTAGCCCTATCAGTCTTAATGTATGGAAGCGAAATCTGGACAATAAAACATAAAGACAAACAAAGATTAATAACAGCAGAAATGAAGTTTATGAGAAAAACTGCAAAGTATACCCTATTATTATTATTATGGGCGACTCCAGGGAGTCCTTAGACTTATCGAGGGAGGCCCTAAACATCATGTCCACACAACTATACAACATTCTCAAAGTATCTATCATACCTTGCCTTGAACTCGCTCACTGTCATAGCACCCACAACAGACTCTGGCAGCTTATTCCACTCCTTTACCACTCTAAAAGTAAAGAACCCAGCTCTAACACCCCTGCTAACCACACCATAGGTGTCCCCTAGTTCTCCTACCACCAGTCCTGATCTCAAAAATATCCTCTGAATTAATCCTATAGAAACCTTTTAGCAATTTGAATGTTTCAATTTATACCGTTCGTGTGCCTGCAGGTCACCTCTTTCTTTAAATTCCCTCCACAGTTGTTTCTTTTTTTGCAGCTCAAGCTTAATGGTGTTATTCATCATTTAACCCCTACTTGTTTTACTATTTGGACCCTAGGTATAAAATCAGCCATAACCTCCTGTAAATGCTCCTTGACCACTTCCCATGCTCTATCGACATCCAGCCCTTGCAGTTGTACATGCCATGGCACTGATCCAAGCAATCTCCTAAGCTTGTCATACCTGCCAGTACGGTAATTCCATATATACCCTGTCTTAATCGAAAATTCCACACCTTTAGCCACCTCCCAGGTCAAGACCTTATGATCACTCTCACCAATAGATGGCAACATGGTCATATTCATTAGTCAAATTCTCAGATGCTATTACCAGGTCAAGCATTCTCAAACCCCTAGTATTTTCAATTACATGCTGTCTCAGATAGTTATCCCTCAATAATTGAATAAAATCCTGTTCCTTCCTCACGTGTCCTCTCCTCCTTCCAATCAATGTTACCATAGTTGAAATCCCCCATAATAATTACCTTCCTTCCACTCATTGCTTCTATTTGGTGCTGCTATAGACCACCCCAACTGTACAGTTTGTTCTGCCAGTCTCAATCTCAGACCAAATAGCCTCAAATGAGCTCTTTTCACTATCCTGCAATGCAACTTCAATTCTCCTTGGCTGTTGTTCATCAGTTATCATCAATAACACTCCCCCCCCCCCATTTTATTATCTCTGTCCCTCCTAAACACACTATAACCTACACATTCTATACCACTAACGATATCATCTTCCGTCAGCCATGTTTCACTAATGCCAATAACCTGTGGCCAGGAAGAGCCAATCAAGGCCAAAAATTCTTCCTTCTTGTTCCTAATGCTCCTGGCATTAGTATACATGAAATGCAGTGATCCCTTTGTCCTACTCCTATCTTGATGCAATATTCTAACTATCTCATTCTGATTTTTTGTCCTTAGTACTAGCTCGGGTACATTATATACATTCTTACACTCAACTGTCTCACTGATGTCCACATATCCCCTCTCCCCCCTCCTTGGTAGTTCTAGTTTCCCTGGTTCTGCACATCCATTTTCACTTCATTCAGCAACACTTTTTCTAGTCTCTGCACACTAAATCCATTCAAATGCAGGCCATCCATCTTGTATAAATCCTTTCGCCCATCAAACTCATTCCACACGTCCACATCACACTGTCTGCATAACCTGCGTATAATGTCATTTGCGATTATGGCCCTCCTTCTAAACTCCTCTCTGTCATACTGCGGCAACAGACTCACCATTCTAACTCTGTCCCTCTTTTCTTTCGCTACCTTTAACAATACTTTCAAGTGCTCTCTCATAAAAAATTAATCTCTTTTCAATTCATTCGTACATGCCACAACTATCAATTCTTTCACCCTCTGTTTTTATGCTCTAATACTCTCACTTACATCCTTAAATTTCGCACCCGGAAAATACGATTTAGTTAAACTCTCATCTATCACTCCTCTTAATAACGAGTCACCATATGACACTCTTTCCTTCATTTCAGAAACTCTCCCACTCTTACGCTTATTTTTCCTTTCAAACACTTGTTTATTTACGTTAGCTGAATCACTCTGGAAAGAGTTTTGCAGGTGCTCTAATTGCCGCTGCGCATTTTGTATCACTGCATGCAACCTAGCAATCTCACTTCCTACAAATAATTCCTCATTTTTTTTAACATTTAAACCGTTTTCTCTCTGTATAGTTGCTTTCACTCTTTCTTTGATCACTGCTCTCACTGCCATCTTGTACATCACAATTCCCTATCAAGTCACTATTTTCCCTCACATTCTGGCTTTCTTCAACCATAACTGCCTCACAACCTGACACATACTTCAACTCCTCACTTTGCTTACACTTTCTGCACATTCTCCACCACTATCACTTTCAAGCCAAACTCCAGCCTCATTCGGGAATGCATACATCCCACACACATCACAGTGGATAAACTCTCTCACATTACAGTTTTTGGACAAAGGCGTCGTATTTTTGGATGCCATTATCTTACATTGCATTGCCGCCGTGTGCTAATCTATGAAACGTATCGTTAAAATACTAAATTAAATAAAACGGAATTCACACCAAAATCACACAACAACTACCAAAATAATTAGACAATATTACGTTATGATTTAAATCTATATTCTAATTTTCACTCAAAATTATACTTAGTTTTCGGGAGCTCTCTGAAAACACTACAGACGATGTAGCCCTCTAGCGGACTACCTCTATTTGATCACAAAAGAAACAAAGAAATTATGAAAGAATTAAACCAAGAACCAGTAATAGAAAAAATTAAAAAATATAAACATAAATGGATGGAACATGTTCAAAGAATGAAAACAGAAAGATTACCAAAACAAGCCTTAAAGTACAAGCCATTAGGAAAAAGAAAACCAGGACGTCATCTTAAACTAGGGGGTCGCCAACTTCTTTGACCGCCAACTTATGACATTTTATCAACCCCCTCTATTTTACTATTACCAGTGCCAGATTTACGTATAAGCTAAAAAAGCTACAGCTTAGGGCCTTGCAATCTGCTGGGGCTTCAAATAAAAAAACAAAAAGACCAGCTGATGTAATTTAAAACAGTAGGGGACCTCTGGATTTTGCATAGCTTAAGGCCTCAGCAAGTCTAAATCTGGCCCTGACTATTACGTAATTATAACAGGACAAGCAAAAAAAACACTTATGTGAGCTTTTAGATTGTTTATTTTATAGTTACAGTGTTTATTGTATGCATAATACAGTATATATTATTATATTGGCTTAACATCAAAGGGATACGTTTTTGTTTTTGACGTTCTTCTTAACATTACATATTTGATAGGAGGGATAAATAATATATAAAATATATTTATATAAAACCACCGATATCCCTTTATTGGTAAATACATCATTTGGGCCTACTTGATTGGCCTCCATAACTATTTTCATGACCTTGCTCCATCTTACAGGTCCTATTCGTGTCACTGTTCCCAAGATTCATTCTTAATTGCGTTGTCATTCAAGATGGAGGTAATCCAAGTTAACCGAATTAAATATTACCCATCCAATAATGTCTTATACTTTTCTATTGACCCCCAATCGACCCCTGAGGGGTCGATACCAACCACTTTGGCGACCACTGTCTTAAACAATTCAACGATGACTTCTAAGGCCGGAACAGGCCATGCTAGGCCTAAATCCTTGATACGCATGATGATGATGATGATGATGATTTTATTTTATTTTATTTATTTTTTTTTTTTTTTTTTTTTGTATTTAGTGCATTTACCAATATACACTGCTTGGAAAGAGGTCAATGAATGCATCCCAGTGGGAAAGGTGCAACGTGCTATGTAATAAGCCATGTTTGTAGCCAGTATAAACTGGAGAAATGTGATACTCTGCTCTCAAATCAGTGCAACTGTGTCTGGGTGAAATGGCTGTGAGAAGAAAACTGACAAAGTTTGAAAGAGGTGTTGTGATAGGATGCCATGTTGCAGGCCTATCTGTTCAGCAAACTGTTGAAAATTGGACCATCCCAGGTCAACAATCAGTGATATCATACTGATATGGAAGTGCAGGGAGCCAACTGCAAGTACTACCTGCAGTGAATGACCTAACATGATCATAGGTGCTACAAAGGATAACATATAAAAACCGCCATTCATCAGTTGACACATTGAATGCAAAGGTCCGGGCATCAATTGGAACATGAACCTACACAAAAAGATTCAGAACCAAGGCTCAAAACATGGGTTTCCATGTAGGACTGCAATATGCAAGCTGCACATTACCCGAATCGACATGCAGCATCATCTTCAGTGGTGCAAAGAGCGGTACAGTGGGACATAGAAGCTTGGAAAGCTCTGTAATCTAGCAACAAATCACACTACATCCTCTACTAAGCAGATGGACAGGTGTGAGTATGGTGATTCCCTTAACTGTCTCTTACCATAGTGTGTAACCCCAATTCAGAGGTAGCAGTGTAATATGCTTCTGTTTTTTCTGGTTTGGCCTCAGACCCCTCTTTGTGGTGCCGCGAACACTGAACTCTAAGAGGAATCTGAACATTCTGGACAATGCGATGCTTCCTACTTTGTGGCATTTCTACAGAACTATGCATCGTGTCATAAGGTTGCTGATGTAATAACTGCTTGGTTTATGGACATGAACGTCAGCACACTTGACTGGCTTCCATGGAGCCCTGATCTCAACCCTATTGAACATCTGTGGGATGAACTGAAGTGTCGGGTGAGGTCAAGGGATATCCACCCTACAACAGTCCAAGACCTTATTACATTCTTCCATTGTAACTATAAAGGAAGAATGGTACAAAATTCCCATTGATCGCAATCGCACACTTGTGAAAAGTACGCCCTATACAATTGCTACAGTCATTGCAGTGAAAGGAGGTTCTACATCTTATTAAGTTGTTCTTATTATTGTTTGTTCCTCATACTATGGTGTCCACTGACTTCTTTCCAAGCAGTGTATATTTGAACACATATTATTAAATGAAAAGTTTTATAAAATGATGTCAAAAGCTCACAGAACAACAGGGCAGCATCAAAAGCAAAAGAAAACAGAATCTGGAGAGAACTTTTATATTGATGAAACAAACAAATAAAGAAAAACTGATGGTGATTCCCTCAGTTATATGAAACTTCCAGATCAAAAGTTATTATCAAATGATTGATCAGGAAGATGAGAAACATTTGTAAACATGCAACCTCAATAAGAAAAATGAAAACAATAAGAGGCAGGAAAGCGTGAAAGTTTATCACATGATAAACTTCCACGCTTTCCTGCCTCTTATTGTTCTCATTTTTCTTATTGTGGCTGCGTAATGTGGTATGGTGATTTGTTAATTAAATTTCTACTTGACAATGAAGTTACTACTTCAAGCTTTCCGGTAACTAAAATAAAGGATGTGACTAATGCAATAAAGAAACAAAAAAGAAAGGAGATGACAATGCTTGTAGTTACAAATGATTTAAGTGATATCATGTTGGAGGTTGTGTTTTTTAATTTTTTAACTTTCATTTTTGTGGGATCTTGCTTTAGTAGGATGTAGGTAGTGCTATCTTGGAGAATAATCTCCATTTTTTGTTTATATTCCGTGGCATTAAGGACAACTGTGGAATTATATATTGCTAAATGAAAAGTTTAAAAAAATTATGCCAAAAGCTCACAGAAAAATCGGGAAGCATCAAAAGCAAAAGAAAACATAGAATCTGGAGAGAACCTTGATATTGATGAAACAAAAAAATAAAGAAAAACTGATATGCAAAACTTCCAGATTAAAAGTTATTATCAAATGATTGATCAGAACAAAAAAACTCAAATCTTTCAGTTCTTGTCCCCCCATGGATATATAAGAATTATTTGTAATCCTTGAATATGTCTCAGTGACTCTGAGACGAAATATTGGAAGCATTAACATTAGTTTTTAATCCTTTCCTAGTTCTGTAAATATTCCATTAAACCTCCAACATGATACCACTTAAATCATTTGTAACTATAAGCACTATCATTACCCTTATCAGCTCTGGTGATGACTATAGTTTCTGCAATTTTGAGAGCAGCGAGTTGGCTGGAAGAAAAATTACTTTTTTGGAGGCGACGACTGGGAACAGATATTGGCGACATCAAGGCTAATGTTATAGGCTATTTCCGGTACTAAGTGACAGATTCTGTGTTTAATGTTGTGCCATTACTAGATATAATGTATAAAATCCAGTTTATGATGAAAAAGGAAAATCACAATAGTTTACCCTTCTTAGACACTTCAGCAACACACCTTCCTAATGGTTACCTTTCCTTCACTGTATATAGAAAACCTACTCACACTGGCAGATCCATTCACAAACTCTCTCACAACCACCCCTCTCAACAATATGGTATTATTAAAATTCTAACTAATGGAGCCCACAATCTTTGCTCCAGTGGAACCTCTCTTTCAGCTAAACTCAAACACATACACAGCACCTTCCTTTCCAATGGCTATAGCAATTACAGAATTAAAAAAATAAGCAAGAATTATAGACATGTTAACACAAGAATATTCTAATATTTGGCAAATATTAAAATATTCTTGTGTTAACATGTCTATAATTCCTAATCATAATGTCACAAGTGTCTCTAAAGAGTAAAAAAAATAACGACTTCCTCCCTATTCCCCAGCCATCTCTTCAGAAGGATTTCAGAAATGCCATCACCATACCCTACATCCATGGCACATTAGAAAAAATAGCCAGGTCCTTAAAAAAGTACTACCTTCACACAGCTTTTAAACCTCACTGTAAACTTGCTACACTTATCGTTTCTACCAAAGATCACCTCCCTCCTCTCTCAGTGCCTGGAATATATAAAGCCCCTGCAAACTGTCTTACTTCGGACAGACAGGTAGATCAGCAACCATCCATTTATAAGAACACAATGCTCCGCCATAGTGAATTCAAAAAAGAAAGGCTGTTTTTAGATCCCACTTTACATCCAAGGCCACCTACAAACGCCCTTAGAGGGTGCACCACCTAGATAGGACTTTAGAGCAGTGATTTTCAACCTTTTTCATAACACGGCACACCTAAACTAATTATTAAAATTCTGTGGCACACTAAAAATATACTATTTTAATTTTTTTTGATGATCTGGCAAAAAATAGGCATAATTTTGATTGATTTACACACACAAGAAGATGGAAGACCAGACACTAATAAATAAATGCACAAATTATGACATTATTTCTTTCAATTCATTTGTTTCCATAAATCTCGCGGCACACCGGTTGAAAATCGCTGCTTTAGAGTAATCCACGTGTTTCACTTAGCATTGTGTTGTATTTGAGTGTGTGTTACAAGAATTATTTGTAATCCTTGAATATGTCTCAGTGACTGAGACGAAATATTGAAAGCATTAACATTAGTTTTTAATCCTTTCCTAGTGCTGTAAATATTATTATTATTATTATTATTATTAAAACAAGACCTCATGGAGTCAAAGACTCATCTAGGAGGTCCTTTTATCTCACACACATCTCATCATACCGGGTCTTAAACACATTCAAACTCCCTGCAGACACCACACTCTCAGGCAAGGCATTCCAATCATTCACAACTCTGCACGAAAAAAACCTGCCTCTCACTCCCCTACTCACACCCTCTTTATACAGTTTCCAGGTATGACCTCTGGTTCTCCCCTGATCTCCCACTATTCTCTGTAGAACTTCTCCACCATTGATCCTATAACAACCCCTTACCAACTTGTAGGTCTCTATCATATCTCCCCTCTTCCTTCTCTCCACTAGACTCTGCAAATTACATCTTTTCAATCTTTCCTCATACTCGACATTCCAGAGGTTAGAAACTACCTTAGTCAGTCGCCTTTGCACCCTTTCCAACATCTCTTCATCCTTCTGAAAACCAGGTGACCAAATCTGAGCACAATAGTCCATGTGTGGCCTAATCAAAGCCTTATACAATGGAACAAGAATCTCCCTACTTCTACACGTCAGTGTCTTCCTCATCATTCCCAGAAGTCTTTGTGTTGTCTTCACAATTCTGGCGATGTGTCCCCTAAATTTTAGATCCTTATCCACTATCACTCCCAGATCTCTTATTTCCTCTACTTCCAACAATATATTCTCACCAAGCATAAATTCTGCATCCCATCTTTGTTTTCCAAATTTTAAAACCTTACATTTTGCAACATTGAACTCGCATCCCCATTTGCTTGCCCAATCACTCAATTTATTCAAGTCTTCTTGCAAGGCCACAACATCTTCACTACTCTTTATGGTTCGTCCCAACTTTGCATCATCTGCAAACAACTGAATATCTCCATCCAAATCTTCGCCAATATCATTAATATACAAGTTAAATAGTAATGGCCCTAAAACAGATCCCTGAGGCACTCCACTAGTGACTTTCCTTTTCCTGATATTGCACCCCCATACACAACTTGTTGATACCTATCAGATAGCCAGTCTCCAATCCAATGCACTAATCTAATATCCAACCCCATCTGCTCTAGTTTGACTGCCAACTTATCATGAGGTACTCTATCAAAAGCTTTTGCAAAATCCAAGTATATTACTGTGTATCCTTCTCCTCTGTCCAAGGAAGCAGTCACTTTATTGCAATAAGTAAGTAGATTACTAAAACACGACCTCCCTTTAGCAAATCCATGCTGTCCATCAAAGATTATACCATTGTTGTCAACCCAACTCTGGATCCTAGTTCTCACAAGCTTCTCCAACAACTTAACCACAACACCTGACACACAGATAGGCCTATAGTTTGATGCTTGAGTTCGATCACCTCCTTTATGAAGTGGCACAATCTTACCCTCCTTCCACTCTTTAGGGACTTGACCAAGTGCAAGACTCGTATTAAAAAAAATGTCAATATTCCATTAAACCTCTAACATGATACCACTTAAATAATTTGAAACTACAAGCACTATCATCTCTTTTCTTTATTGTTTCTTTATTGCATTAGTCATATCCTTTATTTTAGTTACCGGAAAGCTTGAAGTAGTAACGTCATTGTCAAGTAGAAATTTAATTAGCAAATCACCGTACCACATTACTTCTTTTTTGATGGAAGTTTATCTTATGATAAACTTCCATGCTTTCCTGCCTCTTATTGTTGTCATTTTTCTTATTGTGGCCGAGTGTTTACAAACATTTCTTAACTCCCTGATCAATCATTTGATAATAAATTTTGATCTGGAAATTTCACATATCAGTTTTTCTTCATCTGTTTCATTAATATAAAGGTTCTCTCCATATTTCATGTTTTCTTTTGATTTGATTATCTCATCACAAGACATTGTTACAAATGAAGTGTCCCATCCTCCATTTGGTGAAAGTGATCGCTTGGGTGGTGGCCAGACATATCAGGAGGTTTGTGAGAAAGGGTTATATGTGGAACTATAAGATGGGTGATTTGACAAACTCAGGAGGCAGCTTACAATGATACCATGGAATAACTGAGGTGTAAAATGGATGACTGAAGCATGGAATCTGGAAGAAAAATGCATTGTGGAGGCAGCACAAGACAAACAGAGATAATCAATCATAAGAGTTACAATAGAGATAATCATACAAGAAACAAGCAAGGAAGATGACAATTGGTAAAGATAGCAAAAGTTCAATATGAGCAGAAGTTAGCAAATGATGCTAAAAAAAATCCTAGGGAATTTTTTCCATATGTAGCCAGTAGAAGAAAGAATGAATATGGGAAGATGATGTTGGTCAGTGATAACTGGAAAATAATAAACACTCAGAATGATATAGTAGAGGTATTTAATAAGTAGTTCATTAAAGTATTCCATCCTTGTGATTGTAACATAATGCAGAACTTGAGAGCAGTGGGAATAGGAAAAAAACCAATGATGGTGAGCAAGCAGGAGGTATATGAGGAAATGAGTAAACCTGATGTTAACAAGGCTATGGGACTTCGTGGTATATCACCGTGTCTCTTGAGGAAACATTCTAGGGAGTTAACAACAGCTTTAACTTACATTTTTAACATGAGTCTTAGAATAGCTCAAGTTCCAAAAGGGTAGAAAGATGGCAAAATTGTTCCATTTCATAAGGGGGTTACAAGACTAAGGCTTTGAACTATAGACCAATCAGCTGGTCAAGAGTTGTGGTCAAGATGTAGAAGAAGCTAATGAGGAGACAAGGATTCAGAATTTGTTTGACAGCATGGGTTTACTGAAAGAAGCTCGTGTTTTAGCAATCTGCTTATTTTAGATTTTGCAAAGGTTTTCAACAGATTGCCATATGATAAACTAGTATTTAAACTAGAACAGACTGGGGGTTGGATAGTAGATAAGTGCATTGAATTGGAGATTGGCTGTCTGATGGCTATCAGTAGGTTGTGTAAGAGTGGTATCCCAGAAAAAGAAAGTCACTAGTTGTGCCCCAGGGATCTGTTTTGGGGCCATTGTTGTTTAATTTATTTACATGTAAATGACATTAGAAAGGACTTAAATGGTGATATACAGTTGTTTGTAGATGATGCAAAGTTAGGGAGCATTATGAGAAGTAGAGCAGATGTAACTTTGCAAGAAACCTAAACAGACTATCTGAATGACAATTGTGTGAGAATGTCAGTTTAATGTAGCAAAGTGTAAGGTTTTAAAATGTGGGAAGGAAAGATGGAATACATAGTACAAGATTGTTGGGGATAATTTAGAAGTTTAGGAGATAAAAGATCTGTGGGTGATGGTGGATAGGAACTTGAAATTTCATAGACATTTTGCAAAAATTGTGAGGCAGATTATAGGAATGATGTGAAAAACACTGATGTGTAATAGTAGTAAGGATTACTTAAATATAAAGAGCCCATAGGCTTCATTTCGGCGATGTAACATTATTTTAAATTAAGCGGATATTAAATCCCACATTGTTTCAAAACCGAATAAGAAACTCAAAGATCGGAATCAAAGAGTTTCATGCCAAATATAGTAAACTATAGAAGTATCGGCGACTACTAGCATAAGCTAAAGCATGTAGTACATAGTATGTAGTACAAACTAGGGTAATTCGTATCAAAGGAAATACTAAGAATAGTGAGCAGAGCTTTACCCTCCTTTGATAAGATTTGCCCTAGTTTGTATTATGTACTATGTACTTTAGCTTATGTTAGTAGTCGCCGATACTTTTATAGTTTACTATATTCGGCATGAAACTCTTTGATTCCGATCTTTGAGTTTCTTATTCAGTTTTGAAACAATGTGGGATTTAACATCCCCTTAATTTAAAATAATGTTACGTAGCCAAAATGAAGCTTATTAGCTCTTTATATTTAAGTAATTTAATGGGTGTACCTTTTTGACAACTCGCATAGCAAAGTATATAAGTTCTTTTCGCTATACCCTTGGTATTAATTTGGTCTAGCTACTCACTGATGAGACCTCAATAAAGGTCGAAATCGGTCTGAATAGTGACCTCCCACCATAATGTATAACATCATACATCTCCTAGATGTGTTTTACATTATGGGAAATACTAAGAATAGTGACCAGAGCTTTATCCTCCTTTGATAGGAGTTGCCTTAGTTTGTACTACGTACTATGTGCTTTAGCTTACGCTAGTAGTCGCCAATACTTTTATAGTTTACTATATTCGGCATGAAACTCTTTGATTCCGATCTTTGAGTTTCTTATTCAGTTTTGAAACAATGTGGGATTTAATATCCCCTTAATTTAAAATAGTAGTAAGGATGTTTCATTCCAATGTACAAAGTTTTGATTGGGGCACATATAGATTACTATGCACAGATTTAGTCACTTGTTTTCAAAAGAACGATGAACAATCATCAATCTAGCCAAATAAACATTCATATCATGAAATTTGTCACCCACACACAGGATGGATTATATACGTTTGCTTCAGCGTATCTTCTTGTTCATTCTCTTGCCTTTTTTAATTTTTTTTTATACATACAATAGTGACTTGTTCAACACTGCAAATTAAATAATCATGATAGAAAAATTTTAATTAACTTAGCTTCTAGTCATTAACTATCTAATTCTGTCTTAGTTATATAAATTCACTGTTTCTATAACTCATGGATGAAGGCCATTCTACAGTCCTTGGAAGGTCATTCTCAGCTTCTAAGGATGTCCTCTTGTATTTTCCAGCCCTCCATAAAGTGAAAAATTCCATCAATTGAAATCCTGTATGAACTTATTTTTATCAATCATATCACCCTTCATTCTCCTGTTTGCTAGTGTCTGCAGTCTACAAATTCTCAAGCTGTTGTCATAATCAGTGTCCACAATCTTGATATCATTTTTAACACTCTCCTTTGCACTCTCTCTCCAATATATCAGAATCACAACAGAGACCAGACCTGCTCACAATAGTCCAAGTTAAGTCTTATCGAGGCATTGTAAAGAGGCAAAATGACATCCTTATCGAAGCATTGTAAAGAGGCAAAATGACATCCTTATCTTTGCATGTGAACGTTTGTTTCAACACTGCAATTATCTTTTGAGTTGTATTTGCAATGTTTGCTACATGCCCCCTAAACTTTATAACTTCCTATCTACTAGCACTCCAAGATCCCTAGCCTCATCACTTTCTTCAAGCATAATCCCACCAACATATTATGACATTGGATATCTAATCACGCCAAAGTGAATGACTTAACATTTACTGACATCCATTTTTCCATGCCCACAATTCCAGCCTATTCAGATCATTCTGCAAGTACTGCATATCAGCAGCACTCCTGATTACCCTAACTTTGCATCATTAGCAAATAGCTGTATGTCACTTGTCCAATCCTTCCCAATATCATTAACTTATAGATTGAATAACAGTGGACACAGCACTGATACTTGTGATATACCACTTGTTACCTTAAATCTTGCAGACTCCCATCCCCCATATTCCACTTATTGATATCTGTCAGTCAGCCATCCTCTTATATGTTTGGTTTAATCCTTTATCCAAGTGTAACCAAACAAAGTTTGTGCCTGAAGTATTTTCAGGACTGGGGCAACTCGTGGCAAAGGTGGCATAACCTTCTCATCACTTGCCTTAGTAAGTATCCCATAATGCAAAACACATCTCCTTGCAGACATGTATAAATGCTATGCATTAACATTTTTTTAATTGTGTATATATGTAAAAACTCGATTGTAGCTTAAATATTCCAAAGCGCATTACATCGATTTTTTACTTAGGTCAAGTCCCATAAGAATGATGTAAAATTAAACCTTGTTTGTCTCTGTATATTTTGTACTAGATATTTTTGTAAATAACCCTTTGGAAGTTAACTGTATATACTCCTTTAATAAGAATATTTCAGAATGTTAAAAAACAAGACAATGTTTTGCCGCCGGAACGTTATGTAATAGCTCTACATGGCGGTATAAGAAAGGTTGTTTATGAAATTTTGTGTGTATGTGAAAGGCTTACAAGCTCAGCATGTAAGCGCCTCCGAAGTCAGTCAGAAAGGTTCAAACAATTTTCCGATGGCCGGTAACTTACAATCAAAAGAAAGCAGAAGAGAACAGAGAGCAGGCCGAACTTGAAACTTAAGATGAAAGAATCATGCAGAATTCTTTGGGGGTTACAAACTTCGTGCGAGGTCTCGGAGAAGGCATAATAAAAAAGGAGAGAGCCAAGCATATGGGGCTTCCCGGATTCAAAAGTCGCTAGAGAAAAGGGCTGTCTGGTTCCAGACGTCACCAGAGAGACAGAGAGCTTCCAGAAGTTGCAGAAACAGAGCTTCTAGGCCACAGACAGGGCTTCAAATTGCCGAAAAGAGAAGTTCCAGTCCAGAGAGAGGGATCCTGGTGAGACAGCTGGTGGCAGTTCAAGTTAGTGGAAGTGGCAATTCGGGCTATTTCGAGACGGCAGACAAAAGCGGCAGTCGTCCAGGCATTTTCGGTGAGCCCAAGCAGAGGAGAAAAGGCGAGGCAAATTACCCTAAGCACCTTCGCTCAGAAGTTTTTCTTTTCGCCGTGGGAAAGCAACCTTTTGCCAGAGCTATACGAGTTTACAGCCCACTATTTTTCTGATGAGATACTACTGAAGCCAAATTTCCTGAAGGAAGCTCGAGATCTGAGATGAAAGAATTGCCACAGAACTTTTAGTGAAAGACTTTTGACTGAATGTGTGATACAAAGCCTTTGTAAGTTACACACTTTTGTATTTTCCCTCTTATAATTGTTATAGAAGGACGTTTAAGATTTTTGTTTAATAGTGAAAGAAGTGTCCTTAAGAGAGTCAATTGGCATGTTGGAAATTGATATCAAATTTGTAAAAATAACTCTAACCTCTTTCCAAGTAAACTAGGAGTTTAATAAGTTGAATTTGTAAGCAGAGAGTTGATAGGTTTTGGAGTTAAAGAGATTAGTTAATATTGAAGTAAAAAGGTTCTAATTTGTGCTAAAGAATTTTTATAGATGGATAGAGAAAGCAATCTCCCTAATGTTTAAATTCGTGTATATTTCGTAGTAATGTAAATAAAATATCTTTTGATTTCATTAAAGGAGTGCTGCCTGATTGTTTATTTTTACAACTGCACTGTTCCTAAATAAATCGGACTTGTGAGCAGGAAAAGTGAGATAGCCGAAGAGTAAAGTTAAGTAAAAGAATAGACCACGACTGTTTGTGTAAAGTTTTATTGAAGAAATTTGTGTTAGAGGGAGAAATCTGCCGGCCATGTTGTTGAGTTTTATGCTAATTAAATGATATTAGTGCCACCATCTAAATTAAATAAATTTTCTAGTATCTTAGGCATAAGACTCGTAGTGCAAAGGGTAGATAAACATAGTACATAATAATATAAGCAAGAAAGATTCAGAGAGAGAAAGTGGGCACAGCTAAATTAGAATAACGAAATATCAAGTATATAAATAGAAAATAACAACACGCTTTATTATATACAGGTAATCCTAATGTTGTTGAGTTTTATGCTAATTAAATGATATTAGTGGCACCGTCTAAATTAAATAAATTTTCTAGTATCTTAGGCATAAGACTCGTAGTGCAAAGGGTAGATAAACATAGTACATAATAATATAAGCAAGAAAGATTCAGAGAGAGAAAGCGGGCAGAGCTAAATTAGAATAACGAAATATCAAGTATATAAATAGAAAATAACAACACACTTTATTATTACATATATACAGGTAATCCTCGTATAACGCAGTACTTATACAACGCTAAGATATAATGCAGTCTACAAACTGTAGTAACCCTTGTTAACACAGTACTTATACAACACAGTTTCGATATAATATGGTCTACCAATTGTAGAAACCCTTTATCTTTTCATATATTTTTCACCGTGTGATTTAAAAATCAAATTTTATCTTTGTTAAATTTGTGTCTGTTCATATCATGCATGTACATAGTTATAATTAGCAAATTTATATTAGGGGATAAAATAACCTTTCACACGCATGTACATCAATTGTTAACCGTATAAAGTGTTTATTGTCGAAAATTGTCTTCGTTTTCTGGCAGGAAAGCATTAAAGCATTAAAAATCATAAGTGTGTCAATCTGAAGCTGAGCACTTTATTTTCTGGTGAGTTACATACAATATGTAATGCTTTTTTTTTATGTAAAAAATTTATTTTTGTAGTAATGGCCACTTAGAGGGCTTTTGCAATATGGTTGAAAAATTAATTGATGGGCAAACCGATTTAAATGAAGAGGAACTGGTACAATTAATAGATGACGTCGAACCAAATGGCAGAGAAAGTTCTGCCGAAGATTCTGATTGTGATGAATCTATTAAGAATTCAGTTTAAAGAAATTAGCAGAAGGATTGGACTTGGCAAGAAAGTTAGGAAGTTATTTTACGGATAATGATCCCTCAGTCAATAATAAGCAAGATCTTATTACTGACTTCTTGATAACTAAACCAGCCAAAGTATACAATGAGAATTATACAAATGATGACGACGTCCCACCACTCATAAATAAAGAACATCTCTATGAAATGTTAGTCTAAAGAGGGTGATGACGAAATATGCACTTTATTTCATTTTGCCTAAAACATTTATGCATTATGTGCAATGAAGTTTATGTACAATTTGTAATTTTTATAATTTTATATTATGTTTCATAGTTTATGTTTTCTTAACTTACATGAATTACCTGAATTAAAATTTTTTTTTTGTTGGATATGTCATTGTTGTTTATATAATTAAAAAAAAAAAATGATTTCGGAACATAACCCTACTTTTTCTATGTGATCTGAGTCTTGCATAACACGGCATTTCTATGGAACCTAACATCCACGTTATACAAGGGTTACCTGTATATATATCATTTAATTATTTATTTATTTTGTGTAATTTTTTTAATAAGTCAGGAAAATTTTATGATCCTTTTTTAGCTTTTTTACAGTAGCTACTTAGGTGGTGCCTTTTTGAACTGTCAGTTATTGTTCTATTAGCTTTGCACTGAAGATGCCTTTGATACTCAGGCGAAAATTATACTAATAAATAATATTTTACGTGAGTTAATTCCAGTATTATAATTTATTTAAATATGCCTACTCACAGTATTTCCTTATTGAAGCACGTCAGATTAGGTGGTTGTTGATGAATACACTAAGAAACAGGGATAGAGATTAGTGGTATGGACAAAGTGTTCCCCTATATAAGGTCCCATCTGGACTACTACTGCACACAGATCTGAATTTCCAGATTCCACGAGGATGAAAAAGTGATGGAGAGGATCCAGAAGCGAGTGACAAAGATTGTGGCAGGTCTATGGAATGCTCCCTATGAGGACAGACAGATTGTTTGTAGGCTTCAAAAATCAGCTGATAAGCAAAAAAGAGATGATATGAGAGAAGCATTTAAGTTATTAAAGGAGTTTTATATGATTGACACTGAAGACCACTACATGACAAGAAGGGAGAGAACAAGAGGTCACCAGTGGAAGTTGTATAAGAGTAGAAAATAAGGGGATAAAGCATCCTTTGTTTTTTTATAGCCAGTAAGCAAAACTAAAGATCGATAACTACGATCTATATAAGTTTCATGCCGAAAAACTATCGGCGAAGGCAATTCGAAGTAAAGGTGGAGCAAGCTCCCTCACTATTCTTGATATTTTCTCATAATGTAAAACACAGCTCCTAGGAGATGTATTACTGTTTTATATTATGAGGAGAGGTCACTACCCAGACCGGTTTCAACCTTTTTTGAGGTCTCATCAGTGAGTAGGTAGACCTGGAAGATATCAAAGCTTAGTGAAAAGAACTTACATACCTTCACTATACGAATGCCATAAAGGCGTAATTATATTTTAATAAAGATAAAAAGCCAAAAGGCTAGTTTTCTGGCACCTTAATATAGAAAATAAGGGGATAAAGCATCCTTTGTTTTTTTATAGCCAGTAAGCAAAACTAAAGATCGATAACTACGATCTATATAAGTTTCATGCCGAAAAACTATCGGCGAAGGCAATTCGAAGTAAAGGTGGAGCAAGCTCCCTCACTATTCTTGATATGTTGTATAAGAGTGTTAGGACCAGGGCCATCTTAAGGCATGGGCACACTGAAGGGCCCATGCTGCCATATTGTTCATGAGAGATCTCTGAACACTGAGCTCAGAAAGAGAAATGGAGATGGCACACAATACGTCAATAACTAAATACTTTTCATATTATACTATAAATTTTTTTTTATTTATTTTGTTTTTTTTAATTTTAAAAATGCTTGCTTTCCCCAGGGGCCTACAATACCGTTAACACAGTTACTGGTTAGGACCAGATTTTTTTGCTTGGAGTGTGGTGAATTGGTTGCCAGAGGTGGTTGCAAGTGCTTCATGAGGAAATGAGTTTAAGGAAAGGTATAATAGGTATTGTGTGAATAATGGATCTCCTATGATGAGTTATCTGACTTCATGGAGATACCTGTATAATAAAAATAATATTCAGGCAAATGATGATTAGGGAAATGAAAGAATAGTTCGAGTCTTCGACACCAAACAGAAAGATGATAATAATCTGAATAGCAAGCGATTTCAAGTAGATGTCTCATTGTCTAATAGCGAATTAGACAATGAAACTTATTTGTGCTTATTGACACACACAGAAGGTTCTCCTGAGGAAGAAGTGAGGAATCTTTCCAAGTCATTGACAAAGACGATCATGAAAAGAAATATAACAAGTTGGTTCTTGTTGAAGATCTAAACAGCAGAGCTGAAAATGAATACCAGTCATATAAAAATATGTAAAAAGTCATAAAAAAATACAAAACTCTGCCCCACAAAAACCAACCATATGGCTTCACTACACTGATGATGTGTTCGCTATTTGGCCACATGGCTCTGATATACTCCTCTCCTTAACACACTTAAACAACCAACACCCTCAGAATCAAGTTCACCCTGTAAAAAGAGGAAAACAACAGCCTCCCTTTCCTAGACACACTAGTCACTCACCAGCCTTGATGGAACCTTGGTTTTCTCAGTTTATAGAAAACCCACCCACACAGGCAGATACATTCACCAACAATCCCTCCCCTCCCACAACAATATGGAGTTATTAAACACTACACAACAGGGCTAAACTAATCTATTCAAAAGACAATGCCCTAACCACTGAACTAAATCACATCCTTAACACTTTCTCAGCCAATGACTACCGACCCCCAAATAAAATCCAAAAAAAAAATAAAAATATTGAAACCAGTAAACCTCAACCCTCTCCCCCCTTCACAACAAAACTAACTCTAAATCCATCACCATTCCCTACATCCGAGGCACCTCGGATGTAGGGAATGGTGATGGATTTAGAGTTAGTTTCCCTTATCCGCTCCACTAAAGACCAACTACTTCCCTTAGACCTACCTGGTGTATACTAGGTCCCTTGCAGCTGTAGGCTGTCCTACTTTGGCCAAACAGGAAGGACAGCGAATATCAGAATTTCAGAACACAAGGACTACATCCATTTTCACCAGTATAGCCACTCTGGTCTTGCAGACCATGCACTGGATACACACCACAGAATGGTGGTGTGTATCCAGAGCATGGTCTTCATGGTGGAAAAAAGCCACAATAATACACTATAGCAAGTTCAAATTTGAAAGACTTTTCATGGAATCAGCCTCGGCCCTAAGAAATATGCCAAACCTCAACAAATTTGGTTGCATGAGACTGCCCCAAATTTGGGAGACTTACATCAGGAGACCTTCAGTCCAATGGCCAAGAATACCTACATAGCCCACTAGGGGACACCATCAGTACTTTTAGGAGAAACAATAGCTTCCTGCTTCGTCCTCATTTACTGTGTGTAGTGGCTGCGTGCACATGTCTTTATTTTAAGTTCCTTTGAAAAGGGCAACGTGACGTTGCCGAAATATTGGAAATATATATTAAAGTTTAATTTATGTTCTAGTGTATGTTGTGAATTCCTTAAGTTAATTAATAATCATGTATAATCAACATATAAGTCTTTCTACGAGAACACATAAAAATGTGTTGAGAAATTTGAAAAAGAAAAAGAAAAAAAAAATTAACACCTATTACTGTTAATCTTTTTTTTTTTATTTTAATTTTAATTTTTTTTATTATAATGACAAGTACCTGCTGTATTTTTGTTCAGGGCAAGGACTAGTCATCACTATATTCCAGCATAAAGTTGTGCATAAATCTACATGGATAGCTATATCTTCATGCTAGTTCAGGACATGAGCATATAGGTGATTTAAAATAGAAAGTGGTCAACATATAGTTTTGAGCAGGATAAAATTGAAATCATACTGAAAAGAAAAGTCATCATCATCACCACTATCATCAAATTCCTGCTATGCACCACCCACAGGGAATATATAAGAACTACTACATGAATAGCAATATCTATGTAATATGAAAAGAAAGAGGCAGGTATGTAAGAAAATTTTAAAAAGAATCAAATCTGAGCAGCTCTCGGAGATGAACTCTAGACTTAATTATAGAAATACTATTGAAGTAATAATGTAGAATTTAAAAATAACAATCAAACCTTGGAGACTCGGTGGCAGACTGAAAAAAATAAATAAATAAAATAAAAAATAAAAAAACATTGACTGATTCAGTCAAAACGACATGTGTGATGAAATTGCCTAAAAGGATAGAAAAATCAAAATTCTATGGCAGACTAATGAAATTAAAAGTCAAGGAAATGAAAACAAGTGTAGCAAAAGTTCCTAAGAGGTTAGTCACTCAGATATGCATACAAGCATATTTGAGAAAAGGATAAGAAAAATTGTTGGAGGAAACTTAGAGAACTAGGCCTTTTACTTTGGCAAGAAGATAAATATCAGGAAGATGACAAAATGGAGGCTTTTGAAAAAGCTAAGAAATGGAGGAAAGTATATTGTAAAAGGAATCAATGATGTTAAAGGTGACATGAAAACTGAAGACAAAGATATTCTACATGTTCAGAGTAATTATTTTGAAAGGCTATTAAAAAAACAAATGAAAGAAAAGTGGTAGAAAATATTCAAATAGGAATGCAGTCAGGAGTATATATATCAATACCTGAGGTTGAATAAAAACCTTCAGAAAACATGAAGTGTAGAAAGGCAGCCGGAGAAGATGATATCCAATCATCTGCAGAGGTATGCTTAAGATTAAGGTGATGAGGAGGAGGTGGAGAGGATTCCAGAGGTGAGTGACCAAGATGGTAGCAGACCCTTACGAGAACGGGTTGAAGATAGGGGTTACAGAAACTGGATGATTGGCAGAAAAGGGGTGATATAATTGAGACATACAAATTGTTAAGGGGTTTTTACAAGATTAATTCAGAGGAAATTTTTCAGAACAGGTCTAGTGATGGGAGAACTAGGGACCATCCATGGAAACTGAGTAAGAGTGTAGTTTGCAATGGTACCAGAACTAGGTTTTTTGCTTGGAGAGTGGTGAATGAATGTAATAGGTTGCCAGAGTTTGTTGTGGGTGCCATGACTGTGAATGAGTTCAAAGCAAAGTATGATAGATACTGCACAAATGTTGGATAGGTCTTGACATGGTGTTTATGGCCTCTCTCGATGAGTCTAAGGACTCCTTGGAGTAGTCCATAATAATAATCTCAAGTATGGATGTATAAAAATTTTAGTGGCTGTAATATATAATTAACAAGGCATTAGCAGTACAATTCCAGATAACTAAGTAGAGCTCTCATAGTACCATCTATGAAAAAAAAAAAAAAATTAAACTAAATGTGAGAATTACAGACAAATTTCCCTGCTGAGTAAGAGTGTTTCAGGTAAGACATGTGCAAACATATTTCAGAAAGACCAGGAAAAATTGTAAAAAGACTGGTTTCAGACCAAACAGGGACTATCTGTTATAAGGTGAAAATGTGATCCTACTCATGAAAATATAACAAAGATCTGTATTTAATTTTTGTATATCTGGAAATGTATATGAAAATGTAACGAGAGAAAAGTTGTTCAAAACACTACATTTATATCATATAAATAGAATGCTGTACTGGAGAGATACGCATTCTATACTTAAGTTGTAAGTCAGCAGTTAGAATTAATGGAGGTACAGGCAAATGGTTTGATGTTAAATCAGGTATGAATCAAGGTTGCACACTGTTATTCATTATTCTGTATGGTTCACAATTTTATTATTATTATTATTACATCACACCTCCAGGGAGTCCAAAGACTCATCGAAGGAGGGCATCTACTCTACAGCTCTTCGTCTCACTATTCCACCAACCTTCATCATCTATCACCAATGCCATCTATCGCCAACTACTACCACTAGTACTTTCACAGACAATCACAAACATCCATGCCCAAGGCGGGATTCAAACCCGCAGCCTTTTGGCTGGAGAGCAGATATGCTAACCACTCGGCCAACCAGGCTGGCAAATATGAAGGAAAGTGACATTAAACCACATATCAAAATTGGAGCTGTTAATCTCAGCCTTTTACTTTATGCAGATGATGTTATGCTCCAATCCAGTACAAATTTGTACTGGATCGGAGTATAAATCAAATAACTGCTCTAGCAATTATATGGAATGAAAATAAGCAATAAAAAAACCAACACTATGAAAACAGACAAGAAAACCAAAATCTTCAACTGCATTCTGAATGTAAAATTATAGTACAAGTATTATTTTCAGCTATTTAGGCACAATTTTTAGTGAAATTGACAAAGTGGAAATGGAAGATAACAGAATAAAGAGGGCTGGTATCATCAGGAGTTAAATGAATAAATGTAATGAAATAAGAGAAATAAGTCAAAACACTAAAAACTATCAGTGTACAAGATAATACTCAAACTAATTTTAACTTATGGATCTGAAAGGTGGGCTAGTAGTAAAACAATGTAATCAAGAACTGGTGACTACAGATATGAGAGTTTCTGAAAAATAATTAGTGGTGAGTGAACAGATGGCATCAATAGCAAAATTATATTAAAAATGAAGACATCGGGAAGGTACTTGATATTGTTAGCATTTAGGAATGTGTAAACAAAGATAATCTTAGGTAGTACACTCTCACAGAATGGGAGAGGAAAGATAGCAAAGCAGGAGTCAGGAAAAAGAACCAGAGGAAGGACAATATATAAGTGGATTAGCACAGTAAGGGGTGCCTTAGAAGACCAAAATATAAGGTCTAACAATACTGAAGTCTTGACAATAACTAAATCAGATAACAGATTGCCTTGGAGAAAACTGCTGATAGGATATTAGTAATAATGTAAACTTTTCATGTACTATTATCATAGTATCCTGTACACCATTTGCAGATACATATCAGGAATCTGATGATGAGATGACTGACCCTAGTCTTTACAACTTCAACAAAATTAAAATGTCTCTTCAGTTACTGAATGAATTTTGTGGGAACATTGCATAGATGCAAAGCCAACATGAAATGAAATGAAGAGAAAGATGAAATTCTGTGTTCTGTGTTAGTTTTGTTCTGCATTCTGTATTTACAAATTTCCAAAACATGGGGTATCAGGCACTTGATACCTAAACCTTCCATAAATTGTCTGTAAAGGTAACTATCCTTTACAGTGATACTGCTGGACCTGGCAAAGGCGTTTGAGATACCACATGGAATTCTAATCCATAAACTACAACATATGGGAATGGATATAGGGTTGGTGAGATGGATAGCTGGGTGGTTGATGGAGAGATATCAAAGAGTGGTTTATTCAGGAGTGGAGTCCAAAAGACGGCCTGTGACTAGTGGTGTGCTGCAGGGTTCTGTTCTTGGACCACTGCTGTTTAATCTGTTCATTAACGATATAGGGAAAGATCTAAGTGGAACAGTTCATTTGTTCGCTGATGATGCAAAGTTGGGGAGGGCAATAGTGAATGCAGAAGATGTCAAAGTCTTGCAGGATGACTTAGATAGATTGGAGTTCTGGGCTAAGGAAAATGGATGTCAATTTAATGTGACAAAATGTAAGGTTATGCATTTTGGGGTGAAAAGATTAGCAGCAGCATACCACATTGGTGGAACTGTACTCCAAGAGATTGATGAGGCCAGGGACTTGGGAGTGTTGGTGGATGGGGAGATGAAGTTTAGGGGGCACATGGCAAAAGTAGCTAAATCAGCTCATCAACTCACTTGGTTGTTGAAAAATACCTTGACGAGCAGAGACAAGCAAGTTATTGTACCTCTGTACCGAGCCTTAATAAGACCTCATCTTGACTACTGTGCCCAGATTTGGTCACCTCGGTTCCTTCTTGATGGGGAGGAGGTGGAGAGGATCCAGAGGCGAGTGACTAAGATGATAAGAGGTCTATGGAATGAACCATATGAGAACAGGTTGAAGATTTGGATTGCAGAAACTGGTTGATAGGCGGAAAAGGGGAGATATGATTGAGACATTCAAATTGCTAAAAGGATTCTATAAGATTAATTCAGAGGATATTTTTGAGATCAGGACTGGTGGTGGGAGAACTAGGGGACAACTATGGAAGCTGGGCAAGAGTGTGGTAGCAGTGGTGTTAGAGCTGGGTTCTTTACTTTTAGAGTGATAAATGAGTGGAATAAGCTGCCAGAGTCTGTTGTGGGCGCTATGACAGTGAGCGAGTTCAAGGCAAGGTATGATAGATACTGTGAGAATGTCGTATAGTTGTGTGGACATGATGTTTAGGTCCTCCCTAAACATCATGTCCACACAAACATCCAGTCTAAGGACTCCCTGGAGTAGCCCGAAAATAATAATAATAAAATAATAATAATATCCTTAACTCAGATCAAAAACTTGTTTTCCAAAGTTATGTTGCTGCACAGGTTTCAGAGAAAAATCTATGTAACATTTTTTTTTTTTTTTTTTTAAGTACTCCGGATGGACTGAGTCTAAATAGTTAAGAACCATCGTAACAGCCGATACCTCATTTGTTTATGCAGAAAACAAGGAATCGTCGTACTGTATTTGCAACATATTATGTAATGCAAACATATAGTATCGCCGTTGTAAATATATGCGTTTATAAACTGGTTTGGATGAATATTTACTCACGCAAATTGGAAAAACAACAGAAACTAAACTGACCTCGGCAATCTTAAATTACTTGTAACAAAGCGAAGTAAATTTCTCATCATCTTCGATTTAATTAATACACGCTTCCCTCTTTATTTTGTATACACACTAAAGGAAGAGGAACACGATTTTCATGTAGAAGTGACGAACCGTTCCCCAAACTTGAAATGTAATTATCTATAAATTCCCTCCGCTGGCTAATGCGCTAAATATTAAGACTGTGCTATAAAATAGAATAAGCTAAAAAAAAAAAAAAAAAAAAAACTCAAGGCGAAAAATAGATCTAAACTTAACCCCAAGAAGAGAAAGTTTGATAAGAATTCACTGCGAACAATCTTCTTCATATTATATATATATAAGCTAACGCCTTTTATTCCCTTATAGGTAGGCTAACCATATTTCCTTGAGACAAAAATGGGACATTCGGATGGCAAAAACAGGACGGGGATTATTTAATATTCTGTATTGATGAAAAAGAAAGACGATAAAAAAAGTTTTATTACATTAACATATTGAGCTTACATTATTCTTCAGTGACAGAACCCATGCAAAAATTTAAGTAGACGTGGAGGGGGGGACTATTTCACCACGATCGTACCATGAATATTTCTCTGAAGTAATCTTCTTCTTATTGTGCTATCTTCTATCGAAGGTCCACGACCATCTTGGCGAACAAACTGCGATCTTGTGTTAATCTGAGCAGTTGTGCACTGCTCTTTCCTGTCCACGTCTTGATGTTGTCAAACCATGATATTCTTTTTCTTCCTCTAGTTCCTTTGCCATCAATTCTTCCTACCAAAATAGTTTGTAGAAGTTGGTATTTGCTGTTTCTCATGATGTGTCCAAGATATGATGTTTTTCGTTTCTTGATTATTTGTACCAGATGTTTAGCTTTGCCAATGGATTTTAAGACATCTTCATTCGTAATTTTTCTGTCCATGATATCTTTAGCATTCTTCTGTATAGCCACATCTCAAAGGCTTCGATTTTCTTGATGGTTGTCGCCTTCAATGTCCATGTTTCAACTCCATAGAGCAGAATAGACCACACGTAGCATTTCAGCATTCGGCATCTGACTTCCATGTTTAGGTCTTTATTGCAGAATAGTGTTCTCATTTTCATGAAGGACTGCCGTGCAACTTCAGTCCTTGTCTTTATATCTATTTCTGGATCCCACCGTTCATTAAGCCAGCAACCAAGATATTTATATCTTGACACTTGATCAATATTTTTCCCATTGAGTGTCAGTTTCATTGATGAGGCTGGATGTTTGCTGATGATCATGTATTTTGTCTTGTTGATGTTTATATTTATTCCCATTCTTTGGCTTTCTATGTATACTCTGTCAACGAGTTTTTGGAGATCCATAATGTTATCTGCAATTAGCACGGTGTCATCTGCATATCGTAGGTTGTTAACAATCTTTCCATTTATTGTGATTCCCTCTGGACATTCTTCCAATGCTTTTTTAAAGATTACCTCTGCATATATGTTGAACAGGAGTGGTGAGAACACACATCCTTGTCTCACTCCTCTTTTGATGTTAATAACACTGGTGGTAATGTTGTCTAATTGAACGGTAGCTGACTGATTCCAATACAGATTTGTTATTAGTCTTATGTCTTGTTCATCTAGCCTTATTTGTTGAAGGATTTCTATTAAGTTGGTGTGTCTGACTTTGTCGAATGCTTTTTCAAAATCTATGAAACATATAAAGACAGATTTCTGTTTTTCTATGCATTTTTGTATCAATATTTGGGTACAGAAAAGGGCCTCTCTAGTACCAAAACCATTCCGAAAGCCGAATTGTGTTTCACTTAGAGTTTCTTCACTTTTTCTATAAATGCGATTCTGAATTACTTTCAAAAATATTTTTAATGTTTGGCTCATTAGACTAATAAGTCTGAAGTCACCACAGGAATTCGCTTTGGGTTTCTTTGGGACAGTGATAAATGTAGATTTGAGCCAATCTGATGGAAATTCATCACTTTCATATATTTTATTAAATAGTTTTTCAAGAAGTTTGATGTTATCTGGTTCGATTAATTTTAAAAATTCTGTTTGCACACCATCTGGTCCACTGGCTTTTCCTGTTTTACTTGTTTGTATAGCATTCTCTATTTCACATTTCATGATTGCTGGTCCTTGAATGTTATCTTTTATATTTATAGGCTTCTGTCTAGTACCATTGAAAAGTTCTGTTACATATTTTATCCAAATCTGTGCTTTATTCTCTTCTTCTAGAACTATTTTTCCATTTTCGTCTCTTAGAGACACTATTTGCTTTTTCCTCAGTTTTCCGGAAATTTCGTTGATTTTCTTATACAGATTGAAATTATCATGTTGTTTCTGAAGCAGTTCAATTTCAGTACATAAATTTTTCATCCAATTTTCCTTGGCTTCTTTTATTTTTTTCTTGATGATGTTATGTGTTTCTGTATACCTGGCTAGGTCTTTGTTTTTATACATTCTTCTTGTATCAATAAGAGAAAGAATCTCATCGGTCATCCATTCCTGTTGTTTTATATTATTCACATAACCTACTTCTTCAATACTTGTTGTTGCGATGGCATTCTTTAAGCTATTCCAAAGAGACTCCACACTTTTATTTTGTTCTATGTTAATCTGTTGTAATCACAGGTTAAGCTGTGTCTTGGCATTTTTATTTATGTTCGGGTCTTTCAGTTTTTCTACATCAATTTTCTTTTTCTTCTTTTGTGATTTTTTAGCTGATTTTAATCTAAGACGTATTTCTGCAACTATGGGATTGTGGTCTGATGAGATATCTGCTCCAGGATAAGTCTTTGCACTCTTTATACTACTGTGGAATCTTTTATTTATCAGTATATAATCAATTTGATTTCTGACAATATAATGTTGGTTATCTTGAGGCGATTTCCAAGTGTACAGTCTTCTGGGTGGAAGTTTAAACCAGGTATTTGCTATTGTTAGATCTTCTTCCTGACAGAATTGGACTAGGCGATCTCCTCTGTCATTTCTGATGCCTAAGCCATGTTCGCCAACAATTTCTCCATCACCCCCTCTTCCCACTTTCGCATTGAAGTCACCCATCACTATGTTTATATCATGTTTCTTTGTTAGGTTTTTAATCTCTTTTAGGTGTTCATAAAATTCTTCAACATCTTCTTCACTTTTGTCAGCTGTGGGTGCATAAGCTTGGATGATATTTATGTTAACGGGGTTTCCCTTAAGTTGTAACAGCATTATCCTTTCAGAAAATGGAATCCAATTTAGTACTGATTTATTGATTTCTTCATCTACTATTACAGCTACACCATGTCGATGTTTGTTCTCATCATTCCCAGAGTAATACATTGTCATATTATCTTGTTGACACTTACCAGATCCTGGCCATCTTGTCTCGCAAATTCCCAAAATCCGGATGCCCAGCCTCTTCATTTCTCTTGTGGCATTTCTTAATTTGCCAGCTTCATACAGAGTTCTGACATTCCAAGCTGCAATTTTAAAAGTGGACACCATTTTGAGCCCGGAGATTCTTCGCACCCCTGTCCCATTTAAGGGACGCCGGGAACTTGGGGCCAATTGTAAGGGTTTGCTCGCCATGGTGGTTGTTCTGGAGATAAGGTAGAGCAGTAGTTTCTCCATTTGCTTTCTGCTCCGCAGTATTACAGACGTACACAATATAATCATATTGCCATCTGCAAATCTCTGATCACAAGCTTTTCCGTCATCATTTGGCTTCAACCTTGTGTCAGTACTGACAATGCTGCTTCCCAATGTCAGGGGCGGTGACCCCAGTAGGTACTTATTTAATGGCGGCACTACTCGCCATGTCACCGAGTTGTCATTGGGCTTTGTGAGGTTTTAAGTGAGACAGAGTTACCACTTCTGCTCCCCCACGCCCTGATAGCTCAGTCGCTGTTGGTCAACGGCTGCTTATTCGCCAGATTGCTCTGCTTATATCGCAGCTAACCTCCATATCTGAAGGCTGTTCCCCGATCCGCCACCTGGGGACGCACCCGGTAGTAGAAGTAATCTTACGCAGCAAATTTCGGTGTTTCAACACCTTATCATACAACTTCTCACACTCCAAGACACAATTTTGTCTTACAACTAACGTAGCCCTCATTGTCTCAACACTTAATCTAGATTTCTCCTTTGACCACATCCTGTTATTAACAGAAAATATTCTCTCAATGGGAGCTCTACTATCTGCACGACAAAGAATACACTCTACAATATTACAAAAGTCTTGAAAGTCTAGTCGTTTTTCGCTCATTTCAGAAAAAAATCTGTGCCCATCTATCAGATACAGGAATGTTTCCTTTATTCCATGTATCCAACTGCCTCACAATTATAGATTTCATGAGGGTCAACTGATCGAATCCACGAGTTTCTTGTGTCTCTGTGCGTGTGATAATTTCCTCGTTCAGGCTGCCCTGTATTTCTCTCCATTCAGCTATCTTCCTTAGTAGCACCACTTGAACTTCTCAGTGTTTTCTAAGCTGCATTTCTATTTGTTGGCATATTCTAAGCTGGTTTCATAGAAATTCTCAACTACCTCAAAAACATAGCCTCGTTAATTTCTCCTGAATCTACTAACGTTTTCAGTTGTTTTTTGACACCAGTAGTTACAAACACTACACTTTTTCTGGACTCTAATTTATAAAACTTTGGTAATTATTGCTTCTGATCTGGTACGTGCTGAAGAAAATATTAGTTCGAAAACAATCAATCGGCTAAGGCCTTTTCTTCCCGTATAGGGAGTAGGCTAGGCCGATTTTTTTTTTAACCCTATCTAACTTTTGGAGACTGATGGGCAGTTCAATCTCCACTGGTACCGAATCAGAAATAGCTGGCCTAGGGCTATCACTAATTAATCGGCACGCAGAGAAGAAGGCGGCTAGTAAGTGCCGCCATCTTCACTGCGTGATGGTCTCTAACCCTAATACAATATATTTAATGTCTGAAAATAGTATGGGTTCGACGGCCGATTTTCTTCAGTTTATGGGACGAAAAACCCGAGTTTCAGGAAGGAAAAACCCGCTAGCCCGTGCCAGAGATCGACTAACTCTGGAACAGGTCGAGAAAAGGCTAAGAAAAAGTTCCTCTAGTCGGCGACTAGATTCGAACGCCTTTCGTCGTGCAATTAAGCGCTGTAGAGTGCAAACGCCACTTCTACTGAGCTACACAGGCTTTCTTAAAAATGTATTTATCATTTTTGGCAGGCAGTTATTTGAACGAAAATTTGGGCAGTGAAGCAGAGTATGATAAGCAACAAGAGCTTCACTTGCTGCAGTTTTATCGATTTCACTCTCACCATGAAAACGAGCTGATGTTTTTAACTGAAGCCAGAGTCTTTTCAGCATCCTTATGTTTCTGGCTATAGATGTTGATTGATGTCGCTTCTCCCTCAATGAGCAAACGGAAAAATTGACATTACAGTGTTGGCATACCACTTTTGTTCCATCACTACACAGCTTGTCCAGTTTAATAAATTTGAATTCTTTCTGGAGATTGTCATTAAAACTGCAGTTTTGCCTCTTTGACAGGGGTGTAGTCGGGCCAAGGCGCACCAGGACGACGCCCTGGGACTTTTTTAAAACTATCAAAATTTTTAAATTCTTTATAAAAATTAAAAATTATAAGAATAATAATAAAAAGACTTATAATGCATTTCCAGCTTTCGGTCAAAAAAATAATAGCAGCTTGCCGCTTTCTGCCATGTGGCCGTTCGCATATCGCCGTAATAATAATGCTGCACTTTGTGCTCTGGATTTTTATTTCCAATGTAGAGCCCTGGCACTATTTCTTTTAGGACTGCACCCCTGCTCTTTGACATTGCAAGGATATATTTAAAGTTTCTAAAAATAAGACTTAAAACTTTAAAAAAGATGACAACGGCACGTCTGAGAAATGCAAATGTTGCCAACATATTTTTATTTTCTCTGAATAAATCACTGCAGATATCGATATTTAGTATCGAACAATGCAACTCCATGTTATTACAAATTACTGGTATCAATGATATTGATATACGATTATAAGTTATGAATAATAATTTATGGTTGATTAAAACTGCTGGGAAATATGAAAAAAACGGACTGTCCCGTTCAAAACGGTACACATAGTCAGCCTACTTATAGGGAGTAAGCGAGGCCTTTATACTCTCTCTCTCTCTCTCTCTCTATATATATATATATATATATATATATATATATATATATATTAAAAAAATAGCTAACGATATTCATTATCCGCTGCGAGTAGGCCAAGCCATTTGTAACCCTCTAACTTTTGCAGACTGAAAGATAGTCAATCGCAATTGTTAGCCAGTCAGAGATAGCTAGCCCAAGACTATCACTAATTGTAAACTGAATGAAGTCAAAAAAGGATGAGACAGGTGTAGCCATCTAGGTAACTAATCCTAAATACGTAACTAACGTAATATATTATTGTCTGAAATATCTGGTCGATTTTCATGAATTTACAGGACGAAAAACCCGAGTTTTCAGGACAAAAACTTAGCTTGTATGTTTGTGCTGTGGATGGAAACGTCTACAGGCCTAACTGCACATAAAAATTTTAAATATTGAATCGTCTTCAGAGTTAGCGTGTACCTTATTTTGAACAGAATACTAATATTATTATAAAAAATCAGAAATGCCTTTTATTCCCACATAGGAAGTAAGCAAATCCGTTTAGCCATATCTAATTTTAGGAGACTGAGGAAGCAGTTTCAACCTCCAGCGGTTGCCAATCAGAAATAGCTGGCCCAAGGCTATCACAAATTACACATGCCATCCAGTGAAGAGAAACGGCTGACAAGTGCCGTCTCGTGTCCTACAACTACAACTATGGTTTACTGTCTAAAAATAGAGTGGGTTCTACGGTCGATTTTCTTTAATGGACGAAACACCCGAGTTTCCGGGAGAAAAATCCTCTAGCCCACAATAATAGTCCCTCTAGACCAACTAGAGGAAGTGTTATTATTATTATTATTATTATAATTACGGATTCAAATTTAATATCCGACAATGGAACTTTTGTCTTCCTTCATCCATTTCCCAAGTCAATCAGCATCTCAGGAATGGTTAAGAGTATTGGAGAAATTGGTGAGGGGCAAATTCAGAACTGCATGAATAGGAATGTGATACTCTACAGGTTAGGTCAACTTTATTAAATTGGTAATTTAATAAAGTAAAGATGAAGCTGAATAAGGGAAATTGTCATTTAGTGATACTGCAAAGGGATTTAACAGAATTCCACATGGGACTGTTTCATAAATTTTAGCATAGGAGGATGAATAAGAATCTGGTGTTTTGTATTCGACAGTGGCTGATGGAGAGGCATCAAAGTTTCTTATAGATGAGTTGAGTTCAAGAGAAACCAGGTGACCATCGATGTGCCACAAGGCTCACTATTTGGTGCTTTGCTGATTAATTTGTATATCAATGATACATAGTGAATGATTTGATGAGAAATATTCAGTTTGCTGATGATGCAAAACTGGGAAGGGTGATGGCAAAAGAAGGTGATGTAAACATTCTGCAGGATGACTTAAATAGATTAAGAATATGGTCAAAGATAAAACGCTACTAGTTCAATGTGGCCAAATGTACGGCGATACACTTCGGAAAGAAAAGGTCACATGCTGTGCACTATACTGATGGAACCGAACTTCAGGGAAACTAATGAGACCAGTGACTTGGGGTGGTTTTGGAAAGGGAATTGAAGTTTAAAGGACATGCTACAAAGGTAGAAAAATGAGCATATCAATTTATGTGGTTGTTGAAAAACGCACTAACAAGCAACGACAGAAAAGTTATTGTATCCCTATATAAGGCTTTAAGAAGGCCGTATCTGTACTACTGCTTGCAGATTTGGTCACCTGTATTCCGAGGGAATGACGTAGTATTGGAGAAAATACAGAAGTGAGTGCCAAGATTGTTATAGGTGTATTGAATGCTCTTTATGATAATAGACTAGAGGCTTTCGGGCTTCACAAACTAGCTGATAGAAGCATTCAAGTTATTAGAATGGTAGTATAGAAACGAAGAGCACTGGCGTAGTTAGGGGGGTGCGGAGGGAGCGGTCCTTCCTGGGCGACACTTTTCACGTGAGACACAAGTTTATTTTTCGACGATTCTTCTATTTATGTTAACTTAGTAATTTTATTACTTAATTAATAATTAGTTTTAAACAATTATACTTACAATAAAAAAATAAACATAAACATAGTGTTTTAATTTCTTTCCCTACATGGTTTTGACTTTTTGTAATATGTTTGGTGTGTATTGGGAGGAGCGGTAAAAGCTCTAGCTACGCCACTTAGTTCAATGTTTCATATGCCAGGCTGATAGTTTTTATCAAAATGACTACACATTAGCTGAACAATCTCTTCTGTATCACTCACTCGCATAGCATCTACATTTACTATAGTTATTCTGTCAAATCCATCCTTTCTTTTACTTGATGCATAACGATAGAATTCTTTTTGTTTTTCTTTAACTTACAGAGCCAGTTTCGTTTCGTTCTCAGGCTTACCTTCCCGTTCAACACTTGTGACTCTTCTGGCCTGCTGCTTATAATTATTATAACTGACGTCATCCTTATGAATTCCTTACACGGTATTCCTTATGAATCACTCGCTTAATTAGATTTCACATCCATTTGACTCTATTTATTCTTCGAAACATAGGACACATTTTCATATTACATCATTTAAGTATTTTTTTAAACACTTTCCACGCGCTGTCGATATCCTTCTCATCCAATACACTATGGCGCATAATTTCCAGCTTTGTAGTTCAGCATGTAACCTTTTCTGAATGCTGTACTCACTTCCCAAGTGGGTACAACATAATCACTGTCACCAACCGTAAGCAGAATAGTCACGTCTTTAACTGTAACCCCCCCTTCACTATAATCAAATCTAACGCTCTTTGACCTCGATTTTTTTCTGTCACAGGTTGCTTTGAGGAAGTTGTTCCGCAACAGCTCATAAATTCAGTTTCGTTCTTCTCGTGCGATTTCATAGCTACCCAATCAATGTTCCGATAATTAAAGTTCCCCCTATGATTACTCTTTTCGCGACTATCGTCTTTATTTGGTGATCATTTCTTCATCACTAGCAACCGATCCACCAGGTCTGTAATAACACCCCACTATGTTAGTGGAGGGTTGTCACGGTTATCTTGTTAGGCTCCACCTCACAACAATTGTTACTAGTACTGCTGTCTCAATTCTAAATGAATTCAAGTCATCCGATATCATTAGTAGCACGCCCCTCCTTTCCTATCCTTTCTAAAACGCTGATACCATTTAGTATGCCCGATTCTGATAGGCAGGTCTCACTAATGTCTACAATCTGAGGTCCCAACATATTAACCATGGCAACAAACTTTACCCCTTTGTTTCTGATCCTCCTAACGTTCGTCTACAAGCATAAAAGTTACCATTTTTCTTCTTCATAATCCTGTATGTGGTCTGCGTGTTTGAAAACCTGCAGATCTCTGTTCTTATCTATTTCCTTACTTATGCAGATATCTTTCCAGTTTCCGTTGCTTCTTTTTATCCTCCTTAACAGACTTCTTTTCAAATTAATGATTCTTCGTTTTTCTTATTTCATACATAAAAATCCCAGACAGTAAAATCCAATTCAAACAATTCTTTTTGAAGAATTGTTTGAATTGTTGCAGTAGTCCATCTCATACTGAGATTTTTTTTTATTGATAGACTACTGCAAATCTTTTTTAGTTACGAATTGCAAAAAATATTAAGCACTTTGTTTTTTCACAAATGATTCTTTATATTTGTTATTAAAAAAATATAATAAAACGCAAGTTTTCCCTGGCCTTTAATGAGTGAAAAGTACAAAGAAAAACAAACATATTTTTCTATTGAAAATGGTGATAAAAGTTAAAAAAAAAAAAAAAAAAGTACGCGTTGATATGAACTTGGACTCAAAATGTTGTGTCCTAAAATACGTTTTCCGTAATGAAATGGTTGTTCTTACAGAATTTGAATTCAGGATATAATCTTGGACATAATTTCGTAAACAATAAAAAAACAGAGGGGAACCTAATTTGATGACAGGAAACAATGATACTAATGCAGAATACCAAAACCGATTGTTACCACGTCATTTACATTAGCTTTTGTTGATATGATTCATTGTAAAGTATTTGATTCACCTGCTAGGATAATCCTACTAAGCTCCCATAAAATAAAGCGTTATTGATAAAGCCTAAAGTGAAGAAGATTTCATAGATGGTCAAGATGAAGATGAAGTATATACGAAATAAGTGCTTTAACTTCTACTCCAGGCGATTTCGAATTGCAATTGAATTCCCGAATATTGAAGATTGGCTTGCAGCGGTGATGACTGCTCGCCATCGTATGACAATTGCATGTTATTACTTGTTATATCTATTATTATTTATTATTTCATTCTCTTATTCCTTCCCTTTCCATAAATATGCGAACTCCACAGTGTACTTATACGTAAATTACAGTGTGTTTCGAAATATCGCCAGAATATATGGAATTACGTACTTCTCATTAAAATGCGATGTTGTCACCTTGCACACAGTTCGATTAATTTATTATTAATGTTATAATATTATATGTTTGGAAAATATATGTTGTAAATACATGTTATAAGCAGGGCCGACTCGTGGTTAGGCACTACGGAACTGCAGCACCCCCAATTTTTCTCGTTATATAAATATATTTATTAATTTATTTATATTTGCTTATAATATTTAATTTTTTCATCAACAATCCTATACAATTCTCTTATTTTGTATAAAAAATCATAAAAATCCTTCTTGTAGCACTTAGGAGGGCGCTAGCAGCACTGTGTTTACCATATTGTCATATTGCTACGCGCGCAAGCATAGGAACGTCATAGTGAGCTGCGAGCTATTAGCGTAATGCGGCATTGTTCGTCCCCAGTTCCACTGTTGTTTATATGCAGTTTGCGCCGGTAGTAGAGTGTTCGTAGTGTTTATCGTGTTTATTCTCTTTAAATATTTGGACATTACAATTAAAGAATTGTAATGTCCAAAAATTGTAAATCCATTCCTTTAATTACAATTAAAGGAATGGATTTTATTTTTAAGTAATTTTGAATTATACCAAATACAATATTTTTTCGTGTTTATTTTTTTTTTTTAATTTTTACCATAATTTTGATATTTTATCCAAACACGCATGCTGTTCTTACAGTGTGTACGTATATTTCGAAAGTTGCAGCATCCCCACGATTTCATGCCACGAGCTGCCACTGGTTATAAGCATTATTCAATCATGTTTAGCATTCAAATTGTAAACAGTAGAACTTCTCCTCAGTTTCATTGTTCATTTGCACACCTTTACAATATAGATGCTTATAACCCATGCTTTATGTTGTTGTATGCAGTTATGAACACATGCATATAATGTAAATGGTAGGTATGAATAATATAGTTTGTGATTAAAATAATCTATCTATCCCAATGGCTTTAACAGGCCTTTAAGGCCCACAACCTTCCAAGCATGCTTGGATTTCGTAACCGAAATACGAGGATAGAATGGTCACTCCTATGCCTCAGATTAAAATAATAATAATAATTATTATTGTTATTATGATTATTATTATTATTATTTTAATTAAATTGTGATCAAACATGGAGCTTTTTATAATAATAATAATAATAATAATAATTATTATTATTATTATTATTATTATTTTAATCACAAACTGTGATTAAAAATAAATAAATAAAAATAAAAATAATTACCAAAACAAGCCTTAAAGTACAAGCCATTTAGGAAAAAGGAAACCAGGACGTCCTCTTAAACAATTCAACGATGACTTCTAAGGCCGGAACAGGCCATTCTAGGCCTAAATCCTTGATACGTATGATGATAATAATAATAATAATAATAATAATAATAATAATAATAATATCAGCTAACGCCTTTTTATTCCCGTATATACGGGAGTAGGCGAGGCCATTTAGCCCTATCTAACTTTTGGAGACTGAGTGGGCAGTTCAATCTCCACTGGTACCCAATCAGAGACAGATGGCCCAAGGCTATCACTAATTAAGCGGTACGCAGTGAAGAGAGACGGCTCAAATGTGCCGCCATCTCGTGGTGCCTAACCCTAACACAATATATTTAATGTCTGAAATAATGTGGGTTCTACGGTCGATTTTCTTGAGTTTACAGGACGAAAAACCCGAGTTTCCGGGAGGAAAAACCTGCTTGCCCGTGCCAGAGATCGACTAACTGGCACGGGCAAGCAGGTTTTTCAATAATAATAATAATAATAATAATATTATTATTATTATTATTATTATTATTATTATTATTATTATTCAAAGCTACTTTTATAGGCCCGTTTTAGGTTAAAATTTACATACTGTGTTTATATACTAATTGGCGGAATGTTTAAAACATTTCTTGGGGGAGAGGGGGATAAATTTGCATGAAAGAAATTAAATGTGTAGAACCTACCGAAATATCATGTATTTAGATTACAAATACTGATTTTAAATATTTTTTTACAAAAATGTAGAACTACCTTCACCTTTCTCGCTTCGAGAAATCCTTCAAATACAAAATGTAGGCATGCGAACTGTTTTTTTTTTTTTTTTTTTTTTTTGTAACTCCGACGCACAAAAGGTTATAATACATTAGTACTGTACTGTGAAAGGATTAAGGATTTTTTTTATTCCTGAATTTCATAATTTTTCGTTGAAGTTTTACACAAACCGGAAATCTTGCTCTGGAGATTAAACATGGAGCTTTTTAAAGCCACTTCAGGCCTCCACCAAGCAGAAGAGAGGTCTCACACTGGGCGATGAAATTCATCTCCCACCAAAAGACAAGTATTCTTGCCCGTGGATGGATTGCGCTGTGAAATAGGAGGACCGTGCAGGCTGGCGAGTTTGTCTGCCGCTGCCTTCAGTGGAAGTTGGCTGAGTGGCAATACTACTTGTGTCCGATTGCCGTAATGAGGTCCGAGTATTTTCCAGTCAGTGATCTTTTGGGCACTGATTAGTTAGCCGATCGAAACAATGATCCCTTTTGATACGCTGACGAGTTTGCAGTTTACTGGACGCTGGTCTTTTAAATGTCACCTTTCCCAACTTTGTGGAACTGGAGTGGTTTGAATATTCGTTTCCAGCGGGCAGGCTTTGTCGGTGCCTCGGTTTAGCTGATATTTCATTGCCTGCCTTCGCTCTGAGCTGACGCTTTGTGAGGCTGCGACTGCACCTGACTCAGAATTGGATGGATGTTCTCGGGTGGAACCTAGAGATTCGTAAGCAGTTTCGGAGTTAGATGACAGAGGTAGGGAGTGATCATCGTAGGTCGCTCACGAGTTTTTGGAACTTGGGAAATTGGAACAAACTAATTGTGTCTCTGTGAGAACCAACAGTTCGAAACAACTGTCATGCCAGGAAAATCTAATTCAAGCACTAATCAAAGACAAATATGTCGACTTGTTTAGTAGAGTTTGTGTCTTTAAGTAGTACCAGCAATGGTAACTGCGATGTCGAAGATAATATTCTCATAAGTTGTTACAAATTTTCCGAATTTTTTTTTCTTTTGGCGATAAAATATACTTCGATTCACAGCACTTCTCCATCTTAATATTCAGGTTCCTTTATTTATTTTATGCGAACTCTAAAGCAGTACGACTGTGTATGGCACTAATATATATTGCGCAAATTAAACAGTACTCAGCTAATTGTAGGCGTAGATTTCTGTGGTTTAGCACTTCAAAAGAAAGATTCTAGTATTGCGACCACATGTTTATTAAGGTAAATAAAAATTAAAAAAAAAAACTCGACGAGTTTCGTATGTCGTTTGACTTACATCTGCAGGGGTTAAAGGTAACTAAACGTTTAAACACAAGAAATGAGAAATTACTCAAAATAGTCCATTCTATGATGTTATGGCCGTCTAACTTCATTAAAAAATATAAATGTACCTGAGTCAGACCTCGGACAGTGTGAACGTGAACAACAGAACACGGCAACATCCAGCATTCTGCATTCGTATTTTTTTAATTTGATGAACAGTTAGACTGCCATAACAACATCTGAGTAATTTCTCATTTCTTGTGCTTAAACTTTTAGTTACCTTTAACCCCTGAAGATGTAAGTCAAACGCCATACGAAATTTGTCGGGTTTTGTTTATTTTTATTTACCTTAATAAACTTGTGGTCGAAATACCGGAATTTTCTTTAGTACTCAGCTAAATTTTTATATTTATTTTTTGACTATTTGAATTATCTAAAAGGCGGCATAAACTAAGAATTTATTTCTTCGTCTTTTCAGATGAACACAATCCATTATTAAAAATATTCTATTTCCAATTTCTTCCAGGCAGTGGCGGACCTAGAACTTTTGCCGCCCGGGGCGGTCTCCAATTTGCCGCCCTTTCTAAGTCAAACAAATGGTGGTTTTTATAAATTAATAAACATAAATAAATAATTGTAATTGAGAGACCGCGCGGTTAGCCTAGTGGCTTTGCGCTTCGCAACCATATGCCTGGGGAAGGAGTGTCCTAGGTCCAGGTTCGATTCCCGTTGTAGACGTGAGGAATTTGAGGATCTTCCTCAGGCATAGCCAAGTTAGCTGGTCTTGGGCGCAGTCAGTAGGGTTTTTTCCGCCAGTTTATCTGGCGTTTTTCATCCCGCAAACAGGCAAACCGGCCCCATGAACATACGCCTCTACAGTCAAAAATATATCCCATCCCCCCAGCGGCAGACCAAGCAACGGGTCGGTTGGGAGTAGTACAAACAATGAAGTCGCATCTAAAGTAACACGCGGACCCTGCATGGGAAGCGCGAATAACGCGTAGTAGAAGAAGAAATAATTATAATTGAGACAAACTATATATTTTTTGACTATTTGAATTATCTAAAAGGCGGCATAAACTAAGAATTTATTTCTTAGTAGTACTTTGTAGTGTAGGTACAGCCATAAAAACCTGGATCCTTTTTCTTTCAATATGGAACTGTTCTTTATCAATGTCAATAAAGTCATTTATTTGACATTCAAATTCTTCATTTAGTAGGTTACATGGTATTATAGGTGGGGGCTTTTTTACCATTGGATGCCATATTTAAATTAGGCAGTAATAAAGGAGGCCGCATAAGTTGATATACCTATAAATGCAACTTTTATAAAAATACAAGATACTTTTTTAAAGGCCACAAGAAACTTACGGACGCCGCAGGTTCCCCACCTATGAGACAAAACATATACCTAATTTAAAAAAAAAAATTACCATTAAATATTTTTTATTTTATATTTATAAATAAATAATTTCATTTCTTTTGGATAAATAAACAAATTGTACACGTATGTGTATGTAAACATATTTATATATTTACTCTTCTAACTTTCATAGTAGAAAAATCGTGTATAATGCAACTTCAATTTGGAGAAGCTCCTTTCGCAATTAGCGACACTGATAGCAACTGTTAAAAAAATTCTTTGCAAAATTACAATGTTGGGTACAGAATTTTCCAATCTATACTGTTGAATAAATTTTAGTAGATCAAGAGGGCCCTCCCCCCCGTTTTTCCAACGTTTTGCCTCTTCTTGTAGTGTAGGTACAGCCATAAAAACCTGGATCCTTTTTCTTTCAATATGGAACTGTTCTTTATCAATGTCAATAAAGTCATTTATTTGACATTCAAATTCTTCATTTAGTAGGTTACATGGTATTATACACGAATATTTTCTTGCAAGGACATGCAACTGATCAAAGCGTTCTTTTATTTCCTTTATAATTCTATCCATAGATAAAAACATTTCTCTTCGTACTTCTTGTTCTAAGGATAGCCCCCACGTCTCGTGAATTTTCCCCACTCATATTTTTTCTCCTTCTAACTCGACGCTCAGTCGATATCTCCAACTCTTCACAAATTGTTTTGGCTGCTATAACAGCGTTTTGTATTAACGCATCTCTTTGTTCCATGAAATGGGTTTGCAAAGAATTTAGTTTTATATGGCATTGACGGATATTTAACCCTTTTATTTGCAGGTATTTTTGCGCGTCATTAATTTCCAAAAGGACAGGTTCCCATAAATTGAGATAACATAGAAAAGAAAAATATTGCATCGAATTGAGTAATATTCCAGCATCTGATCTCGTTTTACTATTTTCTTCTTCAGATGTCAATTTTTCTAAAGCGCTTAAAATGTAAAAAATTGGTTTTTTACTATAGTTACCGCTTCTGCTCTAGCGCTCCAGCGAGTTTCTACACTGCGTTTAACACCTTGACCAGTGACAGAAAGTAAAACATCCCATCGATGAGTGGAAGAAGAAAACAACTGTTCGATAGTTCCAAAAAATGTTATGGAATCGATAGCAGTAGAAGCTGCGTGTAAACATGCCAGGTTTAAAGAATGATTTGTCCATGCTACAAATTCTGCATTTGGATTTATTTCCTTAATGCGAGTTTGAACACCGCTGTGCTTTCCTGCCATGACGGCAGCATTATCGTAAGCCTGTCCTCTGCAATTTTTTATATCTAAACCGTCATTTTCTAATTTTGTTAAAATCATATTTGTGATTTCCTCGGCAGTTTTTCCTTTATAGTCTATAAAGTCAATAAACGATTCTACAACTTTAACTTCGCTACCATCAATAACTACACATCTAATAATTTGACTGGTTTGATCTTTGTGAGAAATATCTGGAGTGCTGTCAAATATCATACAAAAGTATTTAACTTTCTTTATTTGATCCATAATTGTTTTTCTCACTGCGCCTCCCAATAGCTCTATGAATTCGTTCTGAATCTTCGGCGACAAATAAGAGATACTATATTTATTACCCATCTTAATTTTTATTACATGTTCACGTAATACTGGGTCGTACTTAGCCAACAAGCTCTAGAAAATTTCCTCTATTTTCCATTGAATTGGTGTCTTCCTGATGAACACTTTCACGATGACCTCGAAACGCCAAATTTTGTTTTGCTAAGAATCTAATTATATGAAGTATTCTTGTTAGAATTTCCTTCCATTTTTTAATTTCCTTATCAATTTTCTGTTGTTGTAGTTTATCAAAAGTTGCGCCATGTCCAAGTCTTATTTCTAATTCCTTCCATTGGGAAAATGATCGAATGTGCAGTGGGTTCAACTCGTGTTGACTTATTTTGGGATGAAGTTTCCACCATTTGTTAAAACCATTTTCCGTGTTAAAACTTGATTGACAAAGATGATCAAACAGTTTGCAGCAAAAACAATAAATACTTTTCTTCGATGGTGAATACACCATCCACGATCTTAACAGCTTTTCACCATTAGGCAAAATTTGAAAAAACCAGTCGCGATTAAGCTTTCTTGTTTCACCTTTGGCTTTAATTGTATTAATTGTTTTACTCCTTCACTAAAATCGGCGTTTAAATTTTGAATTGCAAACGGACCTTGACGTACCAGGAATACTCTTGTATTGTCGTCAATCTTGTTAGGCCATAATCCAACATCTTTCATAGAAATAGACGGAATAATTTGTGCAGTTCATCAAAGAAATGAAGAAAGTTCATCAGAACTTGATGAACTTTCTACTTCTTGGCCAGTATGTGAGCCAGGTCTTTCCTCTTCAACAACATTGGAATAAGTTTTTTCGCCTTCGAGGGCGGCTTCTTTGCCAGTACTTGAGGCAACAATATTAAAAGAACTAGAAGTTGATTCACGGGAGATGTATTTGAGTAGTGCTCCAGTATTTTTATTCTGTATTTCCTCCCTTGCCTTCTTTTTCTTTCTAAATTTTTCTTTTTCTTTCTTTTATTCGTTTCATCCTACGGATATATTAAAAAAATAAATTATAGAAATAAAACGTCTATTTCGTATTTTCGTATTTTTTAATAAATAATAAATTTCGTGAAATTTCAACAAAACACAAATAATTTGTGCTACTTTAATGCAATAGAAAACAAAAGAAATTTAATTTGTAATAATTACCTTAGAACAATTTTCTGAAAACTAAAACAGTAATATAAATTACTACTTGCAAGTTACACAATATTTGAACCACCATGCAGTAAAGAGTGCGTACAGGTCGACCGCTTAACTTATGAAAATATATCGGATATCGCGGACCTTCAAGATTATTCATACGCGGCTGCCAGCGTTTCGTCTAGTATCGTTGCCTGCGTACATTTCAGACGTAGCCTCGTGAGTGTGACTTAGCCGCGTCATCTCTATGGTAAGGGTAATACTAAGCATTCAATAAACATCGAGCAACGAGTAGTACATAGAACTTCTACTCGACGTCGGCACCATTGATCTCTGTATCCGAGCAAAATTTTTAGAGATAATATTTTCTACCCTACATTGACTTGACGACGAGGAAAAATATTCGAAATCATATAGTAATTCATAATTCGTGAAAATCGAATAGTAAACTTATGAAGTGAACAAGTTGAAGAGAACGCAACTATAACTAAATATAAAAAATGCCGCCCCCAAATATGTGCTGCCCGGTGCGGACCGCACCCACCGCTCCTCCCTAGGTACGCCACTGCTTCCAGAATTAGTTCCGTGTATCAAAAAAGAAACGCCCAACCGCCTCCACCTCCACCACGTGGTATATTAAGACATACTTCACGATATGCTGGTTCACAGAATACACCATCACTAAATGTTTTAGCTCCTTCAACTCCTGAAGCTAATCAAGAAATGGTCAATAATGTATCAGGAATTACTGTGCTTACTGTACAAGAACCTCCAGCCACTAGTAGTGACCCAGCTAATCCTTTTAGATGCACAGAAGAGAACGGAGTTTCTTCACAACAAAAACCTTTCACTCTCGGCGTTCCCGGACCATCCACTTTTGTGGATATTCAATCTAAGCAAATTGCCGCATTTGCAGACAAAGGTGTTGTTAATTGTGAACAACAAGAAACTGATCAAGAAACGGACAATTATGAATCAAGAGACACAAGCTTGCTGCACAAGAACCTGCAGCCAGTAGTAGTGAACCATCTGCTCCTTTTGGATGCACTGAAGAGAACGCAGTTTCTTCGGAACAAAAAGCTTTCACTCTCGGCGTTCCCGGACCATCCACTTTTGTGGATACTAACTCCAAGAAAATGGTCGTATTTGCAAACAAAGCTGTTGTTAATTTCGCTGGTACTTCCACTTCTGAACAACCAGAAAGTACTCAAGAAATGGCTGATTATGAATCAAAAATTACTATGCTTGCTGCACAGGAATCTGCAGCCACTACTAGGGATCCATCTGCTTCAAAAGATAATGCCAGCATACTTGATGCTCCCGGACCTTCAACTCCTGTTGATCCCCAGCAACCAAAACGTGTATCCTTTGGAGAAGATCGAGTTAGGGAATTCCAGTAAGTATGGTTCTATTCGATGAATATTTTACAAAAGTATATGAAAGAAGCCTTGTTAATGGTGATAACGACTGTGGCAGCAATTTGTTCAGTTTTAACGTTGAAAAGTGCATTCATTCAGTGCGAAATGCACCGACCAAATAAACGTTTACTCTGTACGTGACGAACAGAAAACCGTAGGAGGATGACACGTCTCGTATCAATCTATCTAGAGATCTTTCCATGGAAATCTTTGCGGCATTCAGCGTTAAAATTAGCATAAAGTGAATCAACTGACACATTGATTACTTCAGACGATTTATTATTGTTATTATTTATTTATATATTTTAATTATCTATAATAGACTTAAAAATGGAGCTATGATGACAAGCTTATTTTTTGCTGGTCGTAACAGTTTGCTTGGTTCATAATAATCATACGTCACCATTTACAATGATTATTTTCTTTACTGTGTGGTTATCTGGAGTGAATTGTAGATTACCCTGATATCCATCCGGAAGAATCTTTTCTTCGTATGCCTAATAATCGAAAGAATCTCTCTTCAGAACAGTATTTCTGTGAATATTGTCAAGCGAATAATTGCCTCTAGCGTTTAAGATATTCCGTTTTGCTGGAAAATTCTGCATTCCCGATGTTCAGAATTAATAAGTTATTATTTTTTTTTTTACTTCTTTCTTTCCATCCTTGCATTCATATGGATACTATGTTTGTTGATTCACATGTGGAAAGATTGCAATGGAAAATGAAATTTTGATTGTAGCATTTCTCAATATTTCCATTTACTGTTATTAAAATTTTCTCCATTCTGTCATTCGTTACAGTCGCACAGAGAAAGAAATTAAGCTTAGAAATGATCCCTACAAGGAATTTAATGCCGTAGTGAAATACCGTCAAGATCTTCTACGTTTGGGCGTCAAACTCACAGACAACATCGGCTATAGTGAAGAGGAGAAATTCTCCATTTGGAACTTTATAAAGCGCCTCTTTTAAAGTGATGCTAGAAATATTAGTAAGTATTTAGAAGTTTCAAAATGACGTCATTATGTAATCACTTAGGAAATTATCGATTCTTTATTTATGAGATGAATTTATTCATGCTACGACTGACATGATTTCTCCCACGAACATAAAATGATTTAATGCACACGAAACATATTTTCCAATGATTTTGAATCCGTAATTATATTTTTCTAAAATATCAGTTGTCGTTAAGCCAATATTCACTGATACTGCGAACCACTTAGTTCTTGGCAACTAAATGTTCCACTTTAAATTTACGGATGCAATTTGTCGATTTCATGTACGACACACAATCACACGGACTTCCAAAAGGATGGGGAGAATATTATTCTTAAAGTTTGAGTTTCTTATGTATTAGTCAGGGCAATAAGAGTGTGACTTTTTATTTCAGTGACTTTTCCCACGCTAATTTGAGAAATGAATGTTTTTCGCGTATGTTGTTCACATAAAAGGCAATTGCAGAGCTGTCTGTCATAAGGTGTAAAATATTACTTTCTCGCAATCTGCATTATAAAATCATTTTGTTTGCAAATTTGCAAATTTCTGGATACAAAAATCATCCCTTCCCGACTTGTTATGTGGTTCTATGCTCATATTTGGAACTGTTGGACCCTGTTATGAAATATATTTCACGGAACCCACCTCTCGCTCTGAGAAGACCGTAGGCTATGTTCGGACTGAACACCATGAATCTTGGATAGTCTCACTCACTCTCTTGAATTTTACGACTTTTTTTACTTATACTTCGAAAACTGTTTGATCTAACACCACCGTATATTGCCTTACTTGACAGCGAAAGGCGTCAGGCCAAGTATGGATCCAAACTTCTTTTCTGGGATAGCTACCAGATTCACCTCTCAATTTATTCTGTCTCATCAAACACAGCCAAATTTTATAGAACTTCCCTCTTTGGTTAGGAAAAAGACCGTGGGCCAAATCTGGATTTAAAATTTTGATCGCCTTGACCGGTTTAGTTCCTCCTCCTCCTCCATTTACAAATGTTGCTTGAATTTCTATTGGAAATTCAAGAATCCAATTTTTTGGCTAATAAGATGAAAATTATTTCCTATTCAGGGATATTTTTTTTATTTGTTTCTTTTTATTTTTTCAACTGATAAAGTATGCTACTTATACTTGCTGTAAGAAACTAATGTCTGTTTTTTACAATCTATTAAAATGTACCTTCTGTTGATAATTTTTAATAGAAGATCTTTAATTTATCCATATTCTTAAGAAATTTAACGGAAACACAGCACGATATATTAGTATCATGGGTGGGCTAAGAATTGCAGAATTCTAGCCTATTGGTTGGGAGAAGAGCCATCATCCTATTGGTCGTCACACTTACATTAAAAATCGCAAAAACAAAATTAAAAAAAAATAATAATAATAAATAAATAAAATAAACTGAAAAAAAAGGTGCTTAATAATACCCAAGCCTTACAGCCTTGGCTGTTTCCCAAGTTCTTCCAAAACAATAACGGCTTTTTCTGCACGAACAAATGACATTAATAATAACAACAACGGGAATTATATAAATAGAATATAAAAGAATTAGTTTTACATGATTTTAGATGCATCAACAATCTCTGCGTTCAACGAATGCAGGAAATACGTCAATCAGCCACGAGAATTCTTGTAATATTTATTTTATTTTATTTACAGGGTAAACCAAGTTTAAATTCGAGAAGAAGATCAGATGTCCTGTTGTTATTTATTCGATTTGTTATTTTCACATATAATTTTAACTTTGTTTTCTTTAAAAAGTCTAAATTCTTGTAGATTATGTGAGGGCCACAGTTATGCATTTAGTTTGTTAATTTCATGTTTCATTCAATCTATTTTGATTATTTACTTTAATATTTGGTATTTTATTCTGTTATTATTTTTCAATTATTGCATTGTTATTTCTATTTCATTGTGTTGGTTTTTTCTATTATAATATTACTTCATCATTATAAGTATCAAGGATTTAGGCCTACCATGGCCTGTTCCGGCCTTCGAAGTCATCGTTGAATCGCTTAAGAGGACGTCCTGGTTTTCTTTTTCCTAATGGCTTGTTCTTTAAGGCTTGTTTTGGTAATCTTTCTGTTTTCATTCTTTGAACGTGTTCCATCCATTTATGTTTATATTTTTTAATTTTTTCTATTACTGGTTCTTGGTTTAATTCTTTCATAATATCTTCGTTTCTTTTGTGATCAAATAGGGTATACTTTGCAGTTTTTCTCATAAACTTCATTTCTGCTGTTGTTAATCTTTGTTTGTCTTTTTGTTTTATTGTCCAGATTTCGCTTCCATACATTAAGACCGGTAAGGCTAATGTATTGTATAATTTTAGCCTGGTTTGTTTTTGAACTAGGTTTGGTTTAAATATAGAGTTAATTACACCTGTTATTTTTAAATATTTTGCAATTTTTACGTTTATATCTTTTTCATTTTCATATGTGATCATACATCCTAGGTAGTTAAATGAGTTCACCTGTTCTAAGATCTTGTTATCTATTGCTATTTTAGTTCTTGCTGGATCTTGTCCTTTAAAGGCCATAGTTTTTGATATTTCTGTTGATATTATCATACCATAATCTTTGGATATCTCATTTAGATCTAAAATAGCTTTCTGTACGTTATCTTCAGAATTTGAAATTATTATTTGGTCGTCGGCAAAGAGGAGTGTTTAAGTTTATTGTGGGAGAAAGTTTAATTCCTTGGTGTAAATTTTTACTCCATTTTATTATTATTTCATTTAAGTAGCTATTAAAAAGAGTTACTGAGAGGGGACATCCATGTCGGACCCCTTGATTTATCTCTCTCGTATATGATAGCTCGTGATTTAATCTTATTTGTATTTGATTATTTTCATATATACTTGTGATAGCTTTTACGATATTATTTGGTATTTGTCTTTTTAATATGTTAAATAATATGTTTCTTTTAACTTTGTCAAATGCTTTTTCAAAGTCAATAAATGCAATATGTGTTTCCAAATTATATTCTCTTCTTTTCTCTACTATTAATTTTAGGCAAAAGGCTGGGTCTATACATGATCATTCTTTTCTAAATCCATTCTCTACCTCTAGAATAAAGTTTTCGGAATATTTCATTAGTTTGTTATTTAAGATTCTGCTATATATTTTGTAACAGGAATTTAGTATACTGATACCACTATAGTTTTTAGGGTCATCTCTATTACCTTTTTTAAAGATAGGAATCACAATTGCTTTTTTCCATTCTATTGGGGGGATACCAGTTGAGTAAATTTTATTTAAAAATAATAAGGGTCTTCCTTTGAATCTTGTTCCTGTGTATTTATATAGTTCTGAACCTAGCTTATCTTCTCCAGGTGATTTTCTGTTTCTTGTTTCTTTCAGGCTGATTTCTAATTTTTCTTCAGTTATTTCCTTTTCATTTTCGTTAATTGTTTGCGAGTTGTCTTTTTTAAAATATTTGTCTGTCCACAGTTCTGTGTAGTAATTTAGAAATTCTTCTAATTTCAATTCAGTGTTTAATTTTATGTTTTCTTTGGTATCTGCATTTAAGTGTTTCAAAATCTTATATACATTGGATCTTATTTTATATAAATCATGTTCTAAATTAGAAACAAACTTGTTCCATGATTCTCTATATCTTTTTCTGAGTTCTCTTTTAGCTATGACTCTTACTCTTTTATATTCTATTTCATCTTCTAATCTTTTACTGCTTAACCATTTGTGATAGACTTCTTTTTTCTTTTTGATTATTTCTTTGATTGTATCAGCCCAGATATTCAGTTTTTTCTTTTATTGAATTTTTTGGTCTTTCCTAAGCTTTCATTTGCTGCTGCATTTAGTATCGTTTTTTTATTAAGCCATTCTATTTCTATTTCTTCATTTTGTTTTATTTTATCTAGATACTGGTTAATTCTTTGTTCATATAGCCATTGTACATTTGTGTCATTCAATAGTCTAGTTTTATAAACAAATGTTTCAATTTTTCTTTCTGTTCTTGTTACTTCTAGCCATTTAGGGAGTAATCTTAATTTTATTTTAACAAGGAAGTGGTCACTGATTATTTCATATTCTCTGTGAACTTTAACATCTAGTGAAAATTTTGATGTCTTTTCATTTAATACGAAGTAATCTAATATTGATTTCCATCCCCTTGCTGCCCAAGTATATTTATGTATATCTTTATGTTTATAGAAGGAATTCATTATTTTTAGGTTATTATAAACTACAAAGTCAATCAATTTTTTACCATTTCTGTTTAGAGTGTGTTCTCCATGTATTCCTATATTATTATTAATTTTCGTGTTTCCAATTCGTGCATTTAAGTCTCCTGCTAAAATTATGTAATCATTTTTATTTATTTTATTATATATGTTTTGTAGCTGATTATAAAAATCAATATTATTCTGTTCTCTTCCTTCTTCTGGGGCATATAAACCAATTATTGTTAAATAGCCTGTATCTATTTTTATTCTAGCTTCTGTTATTCTTTCATTCCATAATTTATAATGTTTTAACTGTTTTGAAAGGGAGTTATGAATCCAAATCATGACTCCTGCTTGTGCTCTTTGGTCTCTGTCGACTCCACTGTATATCACATTAAAAATTTTAGTTCTCATAGTTCCTTTTAATTTCTTTTTTGTTTCAGTGATTACTGCTATTTTAAAATTTCTTTCATTTAGTAATTGGTCTAATTCTATTTCTTTATATGCTATTCCTCTTACATTCCAGTTTGCTATGTGTATTATATTTTGTCGTTTTCCATTTTTGTTTTACTTTTTCCATTCTAGGGTCGTTTTCCATAGATTCAATCCGATTATCTTTTTCTGTCAGCTTACAAGGAGGATTATGTTCTCCATGTCAGGGGACTAGCCTGACGATGGAATAGTTCAGTGGTAGGGCTGCTACCTTAAGGCTTCTGAATTAGCCTTCTTCCGAATTTAAACCCATAGGAGGAATAGCGTATAATGAAGGGGAAAGAGTGGATTATAAAAGAAATATAGTAAGGTTTATAGAGAGGGCATAGTTGTAAGGCCAGAAATGAAAAAACCCCATGGCCCTCGAGTACTCTAATAGCATAAGGGTCATAAAGTAAGAAGAGTTGGCTGATAAGGCCTTATAGTAAAGATTAAAGTAAGTGGATCTTCCTCAAAGTAGAAGAAGGAGAGGATAGATCCAGCTAGGGGTCCATGGGAGTGCCGCTTCCCTTACAATCAAGATGATTGCCCCTTATGGCCGTGTTGGTCCACGAGTCCTTATTCAGTATATTCGGACCACCCCACCATATATATATATATACACACACGCACGCGCATGTACACACACACACACATGGTGGGCTCCCCTATCTGCCACCCAGGGGATGCGCTCTCTAGGGGTTACAGGGGACCCTGCAACCCCTAGAGAGCGCATAAGTAATATTATACAGAGTATAATATTACTTATCTTTGTTTATTTTAAAAACAAAATTCTTCAAGATTATGTGACTGCTACATTTATGGATTTCATTTGATTATTTAGTTTATTATTTTTATTTCGTTGTTTAATTATTTTTTATTTCATTCTACTATTGCTGTTCATTTATTGTATGCAATCATGTTCATTCCAATCATGTTATGAACTATACTGGCGGTAGCATTGCTACCAATAGAACTAGCATGCCAGACAGGACCCATATTAGGGTTCAGACGAATAGACCATTTCTAAGAAAAAAAAATCACCTAATCACAAATCATGTGCCAAGTAATATTCACTGGACGGACTTAAATGAATAGCAACACAACCCTTGAAGAAATACTCCTCGAATAGATTAATGGACTGTCAGAAGCTTGTCAGAAGCTCCATACCGTGAAAATAAGAATGCTGATCGTCTTCACTGGACGGACTTAAATGGATAGCCACACAAGCCTTGGAACAAGAGTTAACGAATAGGTTAATGGAATACCAGAAGCGTGTCACAAGCTCGTTACCGTGGAAATAAGAATACATAGATCGTCTTCACTGGACTGACTTAAATGGATAGCCACACAAGCCTTGGAACAAGAGTTAACGAATAAGTTAATGGAATACCAGAAGCTTCTCAGAAGCTCATTACCATAGAAATAAGAATACATAGATCGTCTTCATTGGACTGACTTAAATGGATAGCCACACAAGCCTTGGAACAATAGTTAACGAATAGGTTAATGGAATACCAGAAGCGTGTCACCAGCTCGTTACTGTGGAAATAAGAATACATAGATCAACTTCACTGGACGGACTTAAATGGACAGCCACACAAGCCTTGGAACAAGAGTTAACGAATAGGTTAATGGAATACCAGAAGCGTGTCAGAAGCTCGTTACCATAGAAATAAGAATACATAGATCGTCTTCACTGGAGGACTTAAATGGATAGCCACACAAGCCTTGGAACAATAGTTAACGAATAGGTTAATGGAATACCAGAAGCGTGTCACCAGCTCGTTACTGTGGAAATAAGAATACATAGATCAACTTCACTGGACGGACTTAAATGGATAGCCACAGAAGCCTTGGAACAAGAGTTAACGAATAAGTTAATAGAATACCAGAAGCATGTCAGAAGCTAGTTACCGTGAAAATAAGAATACATAGATCGTCTTCATTGGACGGACTTAAATGGATAGCCACACAAGCTTTGGAACAATAGTCAACGAATAGGTTAATGGAATACCAGAAGCGTGTCAGAAGCGCGTTACCATCGAAATAATAATACATAGATCGTCTTCACTGGACGGACTTAAATGCATAGCCACACAAGCCTTGGAACAAGAGTTAACGAATAAGTTAATGGAATACCGGTAGCGTGTCAGAAGCTCGTTACCGTGGAAATAAGAATACATAGATCGTCTTCATTGGACGGACTTAAATGGATAGCCACACAAGCCTTGGAACAAGAGTTAACGAATAGGTTTATGGAATGCCATAAAGTTTGGTATAGCGTTGGAAAATTTCAAGAAATCGTTCATGAATGAAATAGTTCTTTGTGATTAGAAGATCCCACTGTACCTAAAATCAAAGATCTGTAGAACAGTCATAAGGCTAGTGGTCATGTACGGAGCAGTATGCTGACCAAAAAAAGAAACATGAGCAAATCCTCCATTCCATGGAAATCGGAATGCTGAGATGGAGACTTGGCGTGACCAGGCTCGTTCGAAAACCAAATACCAACATACGTAAGATGCTCGGCATCGCATAACTCGGTACCAGTAACAATAACGGAGAAAGATTATTTATTTTGGTCACATCCAGAAACTTAATACGCCGCACTACTCTGTTTGAGGAAGAATACACGCAAGCAGACGTGGAAATCTCCTAATGGTCATACATTCAATCAAAAACAAGAATGCTTTTCATATTCCGCGTTATCTGTAAAGAAAATGTATGGATAGGGTAATATAGGGCTATAAGCTCTGATCATGACAGGAGGGTGACAGCAAGTCGAGCCTCGGTTAAAACTTCAGTGGCAACAGCACTGCCATCCATTACCCTCCATGGGAATATCTTAATCATTAAACGATATGGAAATTGCGTTCTGAATATCCGTTGCTTCAGAGGAGCTGATTGTGATAGTGACCATCTTATAATCGGCATTACTTAAGATTGAAGTAACCAGTAAATATTTTTCAGCACATGCACATCAACTGAGATGCAATATTAGCAAACTAGATATAAAACAAGAGAGAAGAAAATATGAGCGTGAATTAAAACAAAAGTTGAAGTATGTGTAACCGGAGGAGGGTGAAAATATTGCATACATCAGGAATCGTATCAAGCATACTCTAATCTAGATGCTGCTGGAATAAGAAAACATAAAAAAGGCAACTTAAAACAGGAATCACCTCTAGAGCTCAAACCTTCAAGACAATTCAAAACTTGCCACCAAGACAAGGAGGACTACGAATCTAATCGAGAAATGCCATCGAAGCCACCATTGTATATTGCAATTAATCTTTCGTGGGATGAATTAATCTATCTGAAGAATCACCCAACAAGACTTTCACTGAGTTGAAGTCTTTTAATATAAAGAAATATCTCTAAATCATGAAATAAATTCTCTATCTTCAGAATCGAAACATCAGGTTGGCTTCGTTGTGAAATAGAGGGAATTATCTACACTGGCGTCAGGGAACTACGTCGCGATCCTGAGCCCGAATTGCTACTTCATGTAAGACTTAATTTGTTCTGTGTGTGTGAACTCGAGATTCCAGATTTTCAATCTGTGCGAATACATACACGCGAAGCATGGAATGCAAGTGCGTGTAAACTACAGAAACCATTTACGTCACACAAAGGACTCCAGTTTTTCGGCTGGAAAAATAGGATTAGTGACATTAACAGTTTTATCTAAACTTTTGTTTTCCTATGTGCAAAACACTCGAGTGTAGTTACGGAGTTGTAAAGTATTATTTTGTAAATAGTTCTCTGAATAAAAAATACAAGAAAAAAAATTGTATTTTCTGTTCAAATTTAGCTACGAACATTCGATACGTACTGCGGCTCAAAGTAGTAATTTATAAGAAAATGAGTTGTAGTCTTTAAACAAGGAGCACATTTTTTATATTCAATCACTTCATCTTAACACAGTTTTGTTGTCGTATTCGTACTGCGTGAGAATAACAACAACGCAACCGTATCACGCCCTCACTCCACGAAAGCCTGCGCAATGCAGTTCTTCTGCACGTCAATACAAAACATTTCATGAATCGCATTTACGTCTGCTTATAGCACTCATTAGCACAACAAGTGAACAACAAAAACTGTAATTTAGGAGCTGTAAATTAATATTTAAAAGAATTTAAACACTTTAGGCCACATGAATCTTATAGCAAAGCCTAAAATCTTAAGAACTGCTGTAAATTTCAGTAAAATTCACCAAGCCAGAAAGCCAGACTAATTTGCCCAGGAATGGAAAAAATAAAGTTATACATAAGGGACGACCTATTTAGGAATTTTATATGTGCTTATTGACAAATGCCATTATGGCAATTGGTGGATTTTATTGACAGTTGCAGATTATTTTATATTTTTTTTATTATAACATGATCCATACAGAAGTAATGTCCACCCTTATATGAACAGTGGCATATATCATGTTCATAGTGATTCAAACCTACAAGCTGTTATCAACCTGCTTTTTTCAGAGCTATACTACTCATTTGTCAAACCAATCTGGCAAAATCTAGCTTATGTCTTGAACTGAAAATCCTGACTAAGACAAACTATTTCACACGAAACAAACTTCCTGCTCTCAAAATTTCTATTCAACAATTTTTCTGTCTCGAGTATGCTTGCAGGCTATGGAAATCCAATTAATTCTCTCATTATTTCCCATTTTATAAATGGGTATAGTGTTTACCTCCATATTTAGAGAGCTAGGTTCTCATTTATCAAATCTGGCCCCCGATTTCAGGTTTTATCTATCTATCTATATATATATATAGCATATATACACTGTTGATTGTATTTCTGTTGAAAATGTTTTCTAGTGATGTTCGTAGCTTCTTTCCCAGTAATTGCTTGAGATATCTAGAATATTTTTATTTTGTTTTTACATCATTATTATGCATAATTCCTTTTACAGTACTCTTCATTTTTCAACAGCCTCACATTTTACCATCTTCCAATAACTGTTCGGCTACTTTTACCCATTGCTTTGCATTCTTACATTTCTGTATTTTCAGAGCATGTGCTGACTTACTAGGTAGTACTTTTAATGCACTTCGTTCTTTTCAATGGCTAACTTTATAAGTCCACCACGGAGTTCCGATTTTCCTACCCTTGCAAGTCTACAAGGTTTGGTTCTTTTCACTTTTTTTATTGAATAAATTTTGTATATTTTTTGTATATTTGAGTCGTCACATCTAAAAGCTGCTGGACTGATTCTTTTGACTTTCTTCTCAATATTATCCTGTACAAAACTATCACTTCCTATTTCAAATTCCATGTACAGTATGAAAATATCAACTCTTTATATTAAATTAAATTGAAGTTATTAAAAAATATATCCGTTTAATCTTTTATCCAACTGTAAGCAAAGTTTGCACACGGAATATATATATGCCAATAACTTCACATCAATTACCGTAGCATCACATAATGCAAAGCACTCCCTTTCAGAAGTGTACATACAATGGACAAAAGACAAAACATTAGAGATACCTACCTAATAGCGTGTCGGTCATTCTCTAGCGAGAATAACCTGTACTCTCTGAGACATTGACTGCAGCATCGTCCACAACTGCACCTTAGACATTGGTCCCAGATACATGGTTCTGATCTCTCGCTCTAAGGCATCCCAGAGATTAGATTGAATTTAAATCGGGAGGCCTTGGGATCACCAGGCGGACCAAGGCTAACTGGCACCAGGTGAGGTACAATGCCCAATGACGAGCTTTTAACATCGGTACACGATTAGGGCGTCGGCTCTTGGAGCCAATGCAATCAGATGTGATTTGCACTGCCGCTGCCCTATATGATGGTATACTCGCGATAGATCCTTGATATGGTTGCCCTCTAGAAACGTTAAGGTCTTACTTGGGCAATATAATGACCCATCTGTCTTGCGCCAATACATCCATGATCAAAGTCACTAAGATCGCCGCATTAACCCTTTCGTCGATTGCAATACTGTTGGGAAGCCCTGATGCATGCCACTGTCAACTTCCCATCTCTAATATTTTGTCCACTGAATGTATAATGCTATGCATTATGGGAAGAGCCACTACCCAAGAGATAACAAGGTTGATGTAATGCAGAAGTCATACATTTCCCATGTACAAGTAGTGAAAAGATGTAACACTTGATTAAACTACAGAGATAGATGTTGCAATTTTTTTCACTTGGTTACAACAAAGTTGCAAAATTATATTCTTGTTTAATCCTTTATCCAAGTGTAAGCTCCCACCCAAGGGTCAGGTTTCCACTGATGAAACCTTGGGAAAGGTAGAAACCAGTCTGGATAGTAGCCTTTCCCATAATGCAGCACAATATACATGTCCGAAATAGGGGTGCTTTTCATTATGGGATACTGAGTAAATTGATATAAAGTTGTCGGCCTCTATACAAAAGTAGCAGAATCATAGATGCTTCACATGCAAACTTTGTTCACTTACACTAGGATATACACTAGGATACAAGAATATAATTTTTTGGCAGTATTAATTTATATATAACCAAGTGCAAGAAAACTTTCAACATCGATGTAAAGATGTGCCAGTAATGACTAATCACAATATTAAGAGATTCTACAAATTCTTGACTCATTAGTATTGCTGTTTTATCCAAACATTTCTAAATGTCTGGTACTGATTTCTTACTCTGCTGTTTGGATCTCCAACAAGAATCAACCGTCAACCACACTCTGCAATGATTCAAAACATTTCTCCACTTCTTCCTTATAAGAACCTCCTGTCCAACCACAGGCACAAATAAGTGTCGCTGTTGTTCTTCATTCTGATGTTTGCCCATTATACTGTACTTGATGTTACCTATAAATTCAAAATTATCATCCTCTTTAGCATTGAATACTACAGCCACATACCTTCTTTTCTCTGATCATTAGGGTCTGAATTAAATCATCTGATGGAATTTCCCAATGATTCAGTTGTTTTTGTTTCAGACATAAATATCTTCCATAAAATAATTCCATGGCATTTTTGTATAATACATTTGTGTCATACAAAATATAATTAAAATAGAAATGCTGACATGAATATTTAATACATTTTTCTTGTTTATCAACACATATACAATGTTTTAACTAACTCTTTTGCACTACACAGATATCAACAATATACAAAATTTCATCTCCAAAACAAGTAAACAAGTTGTGTGGTATACAAAAATAGTATATAATTAGAAATTTAATATACCTGCATAATCACAATGAAGCTTCTATGAGACCAGAATCATAAATTCTAGTGATCATGCATATAGCTTGAAAAACCTCAAGTTCAATCAAACTGCTTAAATCAAGGAACCTTTTCAAGCCTTATTTTAGGTAGTTTTTTAAATATAATAGAGCTTTATGCAAGTAAGTTGGATTTTTTTTACTCGGGGGGGACCCTGTTTAAGACAGATTAAGGATTTCAAAATTGAGACTATCTATACATGTAATTCTACTGTTCTTTTATGTCTCACATTAAAACACACTACAGGTGATCATAGGAATACTGCTTCACTTAGGGTATGAATGCTGCTTTTTCATAATTTTCCCCCCCATACTTATATATATTCAGGGCTTGACAAATATGCTCGTCCACTTGACTGTAGCGAGTCGTTGCAGAATGAACAAAATAAGAATATCTTATTCAATATCAAATAAGTAAATAAAATAACTTCTCTAGCCATGGTACAGAAATATTTATAATTTTGTGGAATTCCTATTGGGGCATTTCATTAGTAAAGAAAAAAAAAAGATCTTGGGCAAATATATTTTTTTTCATGGCAAAGTAGAATTTTGCATAATTTGTCAACTATGTGTGTGTATATATATATATATATGTCATTCCAAGTGAAATCACCTGGAATATTCTGTGTGTGTGTGGGGGGGGGTGAACTGCATTTTTTTTTTTTTTATTTTGATGGAAGCAAGTTTTGGCAGATGGGAAATTTTTTCTTCAAGGGATTTAAAATTAACCGTAACTTATTTCCAAATTGTCCAATTTTTGATTTTTAACTATACTTTAATGTATTAATGTGTATTTTTTTTTTAATTTCTTACTTGCATACGCAAAACCACCACAAAAGAAACACATTTATGAAAAAAAAAAAAATTGCTTAAAAATTTTGCAAAAAATTAAAAATGACCAACTTTGAAGAAGTCCAAAAGTTGCTGAGCACAAACGAATAAAAATGTAATTTTTATGAGAACTACATAAGATGACCATAAAGCAAAATTTTTCCCAGTGTTATTTTCATCCCTCCAGTCTAGATAGATAGGAAGAAAACCACAATATTTTTGTTGCATCTCTCAAGAGTATTTCATACATCCTATACTCAAGATAATTTTTAGGAGCTCACGAGTGGTGTGCTGTAAGCAAATTACATGTGAAGAGTTTTTACATGTCATCAGAATTAAATGTACAAGTATACTTCCGGATAAAAAAATTAGAATAATCAAAGAAAATGTATTGAGTGATTTACAATTCTCACTTATTGCATAGAAAATAAAATTATCAAATATGAATATATATATATATATTAATTTACAAAAGTACGTAGATTTAGATTATATAACCATGTAAACACATAAAAATGTAATATAAATTATAAGAAAACTGTTATTTGAAAACATTCACAAAATCGGAATGATTTTTAATGCGTTTCAAAATATTAGAATCATGTGAAAATAAATGCAGAAAAATTAGTCAAAATGAAACATGATAATTAGTACTTTGTTGCATCCCTCTTAGCTTTTTGACCATTTGTGAATAGTTGGGCATATTATTTCTTAGCAGTTCGCAGTCTTTTTTTTTTTATCAAAACATGCCCAATTTTTGATTTTTAACTATACTTTGTGTATTAATGTGTATTTTTTTTTTTATTTCTTACTTGCATACCCAAAACCACCACAAAAGAAACACATTTATGAAAAAAAAAAAATATAGTCTGCAGACTGGAAACAAGTTCATTTTTGTCTCTTGGAGCAACTTCTTGAAGATGTTTCTTCATAAATTTCCCCACAAATTCTCAATGGGATTTAGATTTGATGAGTTTGCTGGCCAAGGAATTACATTGATTTGCTTTTCTTTAAGCTATCTAGTAGTGGTCTTGGAGGTGTGACAAGAAGCTGAATCTTGCAGAAAAAGGAAATCATCACATAAATCTGACACTGGTAGCATAAAATGCTCAAGAATTTCTTGGTACACTTTGGAATTGACTCTTTTGTACACAATACACAGCCTACATGGACCATCTGCAGTCAATACAAGCCATACCATGACAGAGGTTGCAAATTTCAAAAGTTTCATGCATTCTTTATCAAATGCTTGTTGCTTAAAACGGCATCCCTTGACAACCACAGGACACACAAAACATACTTTCATGGCTAAAAAGTACCTTTTTCCAGTCCTCTTGACCCCTCAACAACAGTCTTTGCTTACACCATTGCACTCTAGCTGCCCTTTACTTGGAAGTCATAAGTGGCTTCGTCTTAGGCACATGTGATTTAAAGCTCAATTCACACCTAGTTCTTTCCATCTCCTGTGAAAATACCTTACACTTCGGAAGTCGTTTTTCTTCACAATATTCTTCAATCTCCTCTCATCTCTTCATGTAGTTACCTTTTGACTGCAGTAGCAGTCAAAAGGTAACTCAACTATAAACTGTTGAGTTTGGCCTTCTTTGCGTAGAGACACCATACAAAACTTCTTAGCTTCCGATGTGTCACTTGTTTGACCCATGTTTCGCAAATGATTAACTGAAATGCAAATGATTCCTCAAATCAAGTCAGTGCTGCAGCTACTGAAATGTATGCTATTTCTATGTTCTCTCCTCAAAACCAATTGGAAAAATTTGGAATATTTTAAAATTTTGAACGATGTTAAAAATTATTCTAATTTTGTGAATGTTTTCAAATAATCTTATAATTTATATTGCATTTTTATGTCTTTACATGGTCATATACTCTAGAAAGTGTGCAGATTTCGATGATGCTAATTCATATTTGGTAATAATTATTTTCTATGCAATAAATTAGAATAGCAAATCATTCAACACATTTACTTTATTCTAAATTTTTGATTCGGAGGTGTAGAAGGAAAAAATACCACTTTTTACTTTTATACCAGTAACAGCTATGCAAAGAACAAGTGCACAGCAGTGTGAAGTGCTTATAATTTTAAGTTTTAAGTTCAACATTTTAACCAATTTTACTTAGCTGCATAATTAAAAAAAATGACACTGTACTCAACACTTAAATGTGATTTATTTTTCCAATGGATATGATCTTGTCAATTTCTCTCTTGAAAATGAAAGAGAATTGGGGAGAAAGGGAAATTACATGATTACATACATTTTAGAGTTGTTTCAATCAAATATTTGACACTGTGTCTGCACATATTCTCCCCCCCCCCCCTTAAGAATTCTGTTTTTTTTACCTCTTCTATTTGCTACTGTCACAAGAATTGTCTTCATAGATGACAAATGTACTAAATATGCTGAGATATATACTGTGTGTGTGTATGTATATATATATATATATATATATACATAAAAAAAAAAAGCTGCAATTTTCATTTTCAAAGGCTGTCTTTCTTTCTAGCCATTTATCAAGAATATCTCCTAAAAATTGTAATATTTATTAACCCCCCCCACCAACTTAGGCTTCAAAGTTAGCTTTTTTTTTTTTTTTTTTTTCCTTTTTTTTTTGCAAAGTAAAGCAATTTTTTTCATCAAAGGATTACTTCATTTAGGGCAGGCATAGCCAACTTCATTCTACACGAGGGTCAATATATGATGAGTGGTAGTGTCACGGACTGCATACTTTTAGACAGAACTTAAATAAAAATAAACTCTGCATTTTTTCAAGGCAATAGTTTTGAATTCAATAGTATTGAATTACTATATTTGTTAAATCATTTTACTACTGGGAGAACAATATAAAATACTTGAAACTGATCACTGTAACCAGAGCAGAGCAAGTGACTTTCAATGATGCGTTACTCTGGAGCGCATAGAAGAAATCTACCACTCCCACAACTACAACTCGCACAGAGAAGCAGTAGATTTTATAAATTGAGTAATTTTTTAAACCAATTTTGATTCCTTGTTGAGAATATAAATTGTTTCCGTCATCAGAAATAATGAATATAACTAGTATATCAATCAGAAAAACTGCAGTTGAAACTAATAACTCAATTAATAAATAATACACATAATTTAATATAGTTTTTATCCTGCCGTGGGCCTGCTGCTGGCCACCTATGTTTAGAAAGACAAAAAATCAGACTTTAATCAGAATTTAACATAAGGCCTGCATTGGATAGACTAAAAAATAGGCACAAAAAAAAAAAAAAAAAAAAG